>NC_134551.1:27753518-27839985 GCF_025594145.1 Primulina tabacum
GCACTAGAGCCAACTACCCATATGCTTCAAACCCATCGATTCGCGATGCTTCTCGAATAATGGTCCAGGTAAAGGCTTAGTAAGCGGATCAGCAACATTATCTGCGGAGCCGACTTTGTCAATCGAGACATCTCCTCTTTCCACAATCTCTCGGAGGATGTGGTACTTTCTCAATACATGTTTGGACTTCTGATGAGACCTTGGCTCCTTTTCTTGAGCAATGGCTCCCGTGTTGTCACAAAACACCGGGAAAGAAGCAACTCCATTAGGAATGACGCCCAACTCTTGGACGAAATTCCCTATCCAAACAGCCTCCTTTGCTGCAGCTGATGCAAGCAATGTATTCTCCCTCAGTGGTGGAATCCGTTGTACTGTCTTGCTTTGAACTCTTCCAAGAGACAGCAGCACCATTGAGCATGAATATAAACCCAGAGGTTGACTTCGAGTCATCAATATCGCTTTGGAAGCTAGAGTCGGTATAGCCTTCCAATTTCAGTTCTCCACCCCCATAGACCAAGAACAATTTATTGGTCCTTCTCAAATACTTGAGGATGTCTTTCACAGCTTTAAAATGTGCAAGAGCAGGGTTCGATTGATATCTACTCACTACACTTAGTGCGAAAGCAACGTCAGGACGTGTAGATATCATCCCATACATGATGCTATCAATCGCAGATGCATTGGAATACGTGTCATTGCCTCTATCTCTGCATCAATCTTGGGAGACATAGACTTGGATAGGGACACGCCATGACACATTGGTAGATGTCCTCTCTTGGACTCATCCATCGAGAACCTCTTCACGATGGTATCAATGTATGTGGACTGGGTGAGACCAAGCAATGTTCTTGATCTATCTCTATAGATCTGTATTCCCAATATAAAAGATGCTTCACCCAAGTCCTGCATCGAGAACTTAATCGCTAACCATATCTTCGTTGATTGCAACATTCCTACATCATTCCCAATGAGTATAATGTCATCAACATAAATCACCACGAATGTCACAGCACTCCCACTGACGTTCTTATACACGCAAGGTTCCTCAGGATTCTTAGTAAAACCAAACTCTTTGATTGTACTATCGAATCTAAGGTTCCAACTCCTAGATGCCTTCTTTAGACCATAAATAATCTCTGAAGTTTGCATACCATATGCTCACTTCCGACAGATGTAAACCCTTCAGGTTGAGACATGTAAATCTCTTCCTTAATATCCCCATTAAGAAAGACTGTCTTGATATCCATCTGCCATATCTCATAGTCATACCATGCAGCTATGGCTAGCAATATCCTAATGGACTTGAACATTGCAACTGGATAAAAGGTTTCCTCAAAGTCAACTCCTTATATTTGAGTATATCCTTTTGCTACCAATCGCGCTTTGAAGGTCAATACCTTCCCATCCGCCCCAAGTTTACACTTCTAAATCCTCTTACATCATATGGGAACAATTCCCTCAGGTGGATCCACGAGATTCCACGCTTGGTTCGAATGTATGGAATTCATCTCAGATTCCATTGCTTCTAGCCATTTGGATGAATTGGCATCAGATAACGCTTCCCTGAAGGTCCTCGGATCACATCCATGGTTAGGCTCATCATGGCCCTCTTCAAGAAGCAGACCATACCTCATAGGTGGTCTCGAGACTCTCTCGGATCTTCTAGGAGCTTGTATCTCCTCTCTTGGCTCTTCGGGCGTGGGTTCTATAATTGTGGGTGTCTCTCGAACCTCTTCGAGTTTTATCATCTCCCCTTTTCTATCCAATAGAAATTTCTTTTCCAAAAAGGTTGCATTCTTAGAAACAAACACCTTTGTTTCTTGGGGATGATAGAAATAGTATCCAACTGAATTCCTTGGATATCCCACAAAGTAACATAAAATAGATTGACTATCCAATTTATCTCTCACTACCTGCTTCACATAAGCAGGGCACCCCTATATTCTAAGATAAGAATACTTGGGAGGCTTACCCATCCATATCTCATATGGTGTCTTATCAACTGCCTTTGAATGGACATTGTTCAACAACAGTGCCGCTGTCTCAAGCGCATATCCCCAAAAGGATGACGGCAACTCCGTGAACCCCATCATAGACCGAACCATGTCCATCAAGGTCCGGTTACGACGCTCCAAAACACCATTCAACTGCAGTGTAGCGGGCGGAGTCCACTGCGAGAGAATCCCATTCTCCCTAAGATACTCTTGGAACTCGGCACTCAAGTACTCACCACCTCGATCCGATCGAATTGTCTTGATGCTTCGTCCCAACTGCTTCTCTACTTCACATCTGAATTCTTTGAACCTTTCAAAGGCTTCAGACTTGTATTTCATCAAATACACATACCCATACCTCGAAAAGTCATCGGTAAAGATGATGAAGTAGGCATGTCCATGCTTAGTGGTGATGCTAAGCAGACCGCACACATCGGTATGGATCAAATCCAATAACCATTTGGCTCGCTCCACATGACCCTTAAAGGGAATTTTGGTCATCTTTTCTTTCAGACAGGATTCACAAGTCGTGAGAGCATTAATATCAGACATATCAAACATGCCTACTCCCACTAGCTTGTTCATCCTTCTTAGGGAAATATGTCCTAATCGAGCATGTCATAATTGTGCCGAATTTAGAGTATCTTGTTTTCGCTTGTTTGTTGTTGTTATTGCTTGGACATTGTTTAGTGGAATATCTCTGTATATTAAGGTGTAGAGATCGTTTTTAAGTTCTCCAGTACCAATTAAACATTCATTCTTGTAAATGTTGCAAACACATTTGCTAAATAAACAAGAAAATCCATCTTTATCAAGCATAGAAATGGAAATAATGTTTTTCACCAAATCTGGTACAAACAAAACATCTCTCCAAATTAACATTAAAATCATTGTTCAAAAGCAAGTGAACATCTCCTATGGCCTTGGCAGCAACTCTTGCTTCATTGCCCATCCTCAAGAATGTCTCACCTTCCCTGAGCCTCCTACTTCTTCCCATCACCTGCAAATCATTGCAGATATGTGAGCCACAGCCGGTGTCCAATACCCAAGAAGTAGAGTTAATTGAAATGTTTACTTCAATATAGAACATACCGTTTCCAGAACTCTTCTGGGCAAGATATTCCCTGCAATTACGCCTCCAATGTCCAGGCTTCTTGCAGTGATGACAGATGTCAACAGTCTTGTCAGCCTTAACTGGTGTGGCTGCCACAGCGGGAATCGGAGTCTACCTCTTCAAGGGCACGTTCTTCTTGGGACGTTGGAAAGAACGCTTCTTTCCCTTCCCACGTGGATCGGTCTTCGTACCAGATGAAGAACCCACATAAAGAACCGGCTTCTCTTTCTTGATGGTGGACTCAAAGGTCACAAGCATGTTCACCAACTTCTTAAGGGTCGGCTCCATCTTGTTCATATTGAAATTCACCACAAAATGATCAAATGAGCTAGGCAGTGACAAAATCAACACGTCGGTTGTAAACTCCGAAGGCAACACCAGATCCATGCCAACGAGCTTGTCCACGAGCCCAATCATCTTCCAGGCCAAGCTCCAATTAGCGAATTAAGATCCCGAATAATATCAGCCAATCACAATTCCTAAAAGGTAGTTTCCAATTGCATCTCCATGCAACCTTCTACGTAAACTTTTGTCTCACGTTTGATTAGGACCCAATAATATGACGTCGTTCATCTTTACGTGTCAAGCCTTACCCATCAATGTTGAACCTTAATGGACGGTCGCCATGAGTTCCCTCAATAATATGAGCCGAAATCATGGGAGTTCCACGTAGTTCACATCACCATGTCAATGGATGTCACAGCTTTCCGGCACCCAGGGCCACCCCAATAATATGAGTCGAGCCCCGAGCACGGGTAGCGTTCATCATGCACACATTGTCGATGGAAGACATGTAAATTATAAACAAATTTATAATTCTCCTTTTCGGGCTTGATATTAATTTTGAATCTTATTCAAAATGAGGGTTTTTAATTTTGAAAGGTCTCATCATTAATTTTATTTAAAAGCTCGCCATATTTGATCGTATGTTTGCCGGATTCATGCAACTTTGTTATTATCATAATAATAACGCACATACTCATTATTTATAACATATCATGCATATATTATAAACAGTAAACAAAACAAGGATGATCAATCGTCCCAAAACTAATGGCCCGTGTGAGCTAAGCACGGGCCTAGGTCCAATCCTAAGGAAATGCAAGGGATGCAAATGCAACTATTACAAAAGCTTCCAATATTTACATGTCTTCGATCTTCATAATCATCAAGGCCAACATCTTCCAATCTTGATCTTCCACTATTCTAATATTTACAAATAAATATCCATGGCAAATAGGGATACATCTCATGGGGTGGGAATGGGCCATAAACCATGCCCACTTGAAATTTGATAATTATTACAATCATTATACACAAAATATCCTAGCATACACCTAGCAATTGGGCTTGGGCTTTTGATCATCCTTCATGCATAATATCACATATCATACACCATCAATTAATTATCACAATAATTAATTGATCCAATATTATATATCTTGATCCAATCACTAACCGCCACGATTATAAACTAAATTAACAAAGTATACAAACTCCTTTGTCTACTTTCTAATTAATTTATTTATAACCGAATTTCTTGTAAATCACCATTTACTATAAATAATTAAAGTCCAACTTAAATTATTTATTTCATGAGAAAATATTTGCAACTTTTGTAAATTTAAACTTAAAGGCCCAAAAAATCATTTTTCACCAAAACATTTTGGCCCATTTAAATTTCACAAATATGTTAGCCATCTAATGGCCCAACAACTTCAAGGCCCATGACACTTAAATATTCCAAAACACTTTTGGAAATCCCTAGTCGTCATCGTCGTCGCCGGAGCTCCGTCGCCGGATTTCGGCCAACAAAATTTTTTTTTAAAGGAGGGGGGCTGCCCTTGCTGCCTGAAATGGGGCAGCAACATGCTGCCCGAAAATCCCCTTTGTCTTGGCCTTGATTTTGTTGCAAAAATATATCTCATGCGGTTAGAAATCGACCTCAATATAATATTATGTAAATGCTACAAAAAATAGTATCCTTAGCTCATGATACCACTTGAAAGGGGACCGGTTTTAGGTGTTCTAAAGCACAACGGAAGTTCAAAATTTATTTTGTAGCAAGAAAACCGAACACCTCATGTACTAGGATGTGTAGCAAATACAAAAACACAAAATATGACATTCATAGTGTGTTTAGAAGATATACCTATCAATCAGAAAAGATTGATGATGACTCCAACCAAGTTGTAAACAACTTGGCTCTTGAAAGGATGAAATTCTACAAGCTTTCCTTGAGCACACCTTGCTCAAAATCAAGCCCAACATCAACTAGGTAGATCCCCTCATATTTTGCCCTAGAAAAATAGGAGGATTTTTCTTTGAGAAGTAAGTGTTTTCTCCAACAATTGAAGAACAAAATGAGGGAGAATTTTTGCTCAATATTTCGGCCAAAGGGGGGGGGGGGGGGGAGGAAGAGTGAATGAGTTGTCTTGGTGTGTGAGAAACTTAAGACCACCTTTTGCATGCCTTGCAATTTTTTTAATAAAAAGTATTCCTCAACTCTTCACCTTCCAAGCATGCAATGTAAGTGGGCTTGTAACATTTACAATGCCCATGGACTTTTATTTAAATGTCCCAAACATATTTGAGACCATTTAACATTTACTTGATTTTACTCAAGCCCACTGTGGGGACCCGGACGCTAATTCATTCCTTAATCGTCTTTAGGAATAATTCAAACAATTATGATAAATAGGGTCTAAATTTTTTTTTAAAAATACAAAGCGGAAACGTAATGTAATTCAATTCAAATTACATATTAAACATAAATATACAAATCTTGTATTGTCTACAAGAATTCAACTAGGTTCAACTAATGACATTGCTGAATCCTAAGTTGCCTTAGAGCCCGGATCTCCACGCTATCTAGCCCAGCCTCGTTCTTTTCTTGACCCTGATCCTATCCCACCTGTTGCCATGCACACATAAAAACAAGACAACAGCCGGATAACTCCGGTGAGAATTACATTCTCAGTATAAATCATGTATACATGCAATCATAAAAACAATATAAAATCATGTAACAGATATTTTTAACATGTATCCAAATCAGAATATAAATCCACATCAAGAATAAATCCTATTATAAACATGTACCATCATCAGGAACATAATTCTTCATGTACCATATTCAGGAACATAATCAACATAACTCAATATAAACTGTCAATTAGACTCATGACTCCACATTTTAGACTAGACTCATTCCTAGTCTAGGGATCCCGGTTCCCAGATGTTGACATTCCATATCGATCACCATTAATAGAAGAAATTTCGATTCTATCCACATAGATATGATATCGATCACCAGTAATAGAAGAAGCCCTGATTCTATCCACATCGATATAGTATCGATCACCAGTAATAGAAGAAACTCTGATTCTATCCACATCGATATAATATCGATCATCAGTAATAGAAGAAGTTATGATTCTATCCACATCGATATAATATCGATCATCAGTAATAGAAGAAGCTACAATTCTATCCACATCGATAGCCAATCATCCGGTGACAGACTTTGGCACTATCGCCAATACACTATCTTGTAACATTGTGCAATGTGCCCGTGGCGATCCCGCCACTCTCAGGCACTTCTGTCACAAGATCACTCGTCTAATACCTGCTATCTATAAATCAAGAGAACAAGTACATCAATCAAATCAATGCAATAAGGTAAAGTATGTGATTTAGGGAAACTCGAGCCAAACCTCACTCGAGTTGTGCAATCCCAACTCAACATTAATTTATACCTTTATCTTCTCGGTCCGACGAAGACGAAGTCCCGAATTCAACTCTGTCCATACCCAATCTTATAATGACAATCGAATAGATACAATATCAGTACATAACTCAGTTCAAAACCTGTTCTGATCAATACTGAAATCAAAACATAATCGGATCAATGCCAATCGACATATGATACCACAATACCATCTAAATCAATACCGAATCTGATCAATATCAATCAACTGATGTTTCGACGGCATAATAATACAATCTCGATAACCCCGTCAATTTCAACATCACAGATATAATACCAGAACTCGTAATTAATATCGGTAGAAATCAGAATCTCAACGATGATATAAATCTGATATCGATTCTCAATCAAATCGACTCCAAAATTCATAACAATTACATAAACAGTCTGTTCTTCATTCTGACTTCAGATATACGATGTCTACTATATCAGAAACACCATATATGATTCCTATTCAATTCTGACAACATCATAATTTCAAATCGTATCTAAACGTAACAAAACATACGTCCAGTTGTAGCCTACGTTGATAGGAACACAGTATTGAAGTCGGATTACAATTCAGACGGGCGGATTGCTCGTAACTTAAATCTTCTATGAAGCTCCCTCAGCTTTTCCTCTCTCAATTGTGAGGAACGAATTGCATGTATATACATATATATATATACACGTTGCACCTAAAAAGACAAGTGGCTTTTTCTTGTTCTGCATGTCACGCGCATATGCGCGCACAAGGTCGCGCATATGCGCCGGTAGTTCGAACCAGCATCTTTTGTCTGCTCGCGCATATGCGCTGATCAATTCCACGCATATGCGCGGAACATTCTGCCCATCACGCGCATGTGCGCCATCTACGTCGCGCATATGCGCCGAACTCTCTGGAGTTCTCCCTCGGCTCCTCGCATGGCTCGCGCATATGCGCGCACACTTTCCGCGCATATGCGCGAGACCTTCTGGTCACGCACCACCAGCACTTCACAATACAAAATCTGTGGGGACCCGGGCTCTAACTCTATTCTTTTCGGGATTAATTGGATCTTTATTCAAAATGTGGGTCAAATTTTCGCTTTTTAACATTAATTCAAATGTAAATACTAAGCATAATATCTTTCTTTATTTAATTACAACACATATAATATACATGTCAAGTTCTACTACAAACACATCACTAGTGTTCAATCCAAACCATAAACTACAAGTAGTACAAATCTAGTACAACATCACTACTGATCTTCCGCGCCCGTAGTCACCACGCTATCTTGATCTCATCTCTGACGTGACCCAGATCCTGCCCCACCTGTTGTTATGCACACATACAGACATAACAACAGCCGGAAACTCCAGTGAGAACAAATCCCAGTATAAAACATGTATACATGCTGATACGAAATCATAAATCATGCATGAAAGCAATAACAATGGCTCCATAGTCTATGAAACCGATCTATCTAAACATGCAATTAAAATCAAATCATGTCTTGACTCGAATCGACTCTACTCTAGGGATCCCGGTGTAAATAAGACGTCAATGGATGTCACCTACCCTCCCAATCGGGGTGACTATACGTCTTATTCCTAGACTTCGGTCATATCTGTATCGAATGTCTACAATCGGATTGAATCTGGTCCGAAGCGTCGATACCACCGAACATCTAGTTTGGCAAGTCTGTCAATGACTCTCCTATCTCAAAGGCTTGAATATAAATCTCTAAAAAAGCATCATCATATCAAGAGATTTGAATATAAATCTATAAACAAATCAAATTCATATCACAAGATAAACAACAATTCTAGTATGTGATTTGGTTGGGAAACTCAAATTAAATCTCGTTTGAGTTGTGTCTTCCCCAAACAAAACATGTATTATACATTTCTTGTTGAACCTTTATCGATGTTGTAGTCGAAGTCTCGAAGACGAATCTGTCAAACCAAATCTGAAATGACATATATATAATGCACCATATCAACTTCTAACTCAAAAGGATACACATACGGATCAATACTTAATCTCGGTATATTTCGATGGCATAATGGCGTAACCTCACGATACCGGTCAACCCAAACTTCAATAATCAGTAACCACAATTCATAATCTTCATCATAAACACATGATAGTACTCAAAATCTGCATCATTTAACACTAAACATGCTGGAAACAGTAACGATAGCATACAACGTCCGTTCTTTGATCCGGTTGCGTTTCTACGATATCAATAATCTCAAGAACACGTAATCTTGTGAAATTCACAATTTCCCCAAAATCAATATCTCAAATCATGCAGGAAATGAATGAAACTTACATCCCCTTGAAGCTTTTGAAGAGAGGAGCTCAAAACCGAAATCGGATTAACGTTTGGATGATTGAATCTTGTAAAATCAAAGTCCTAAAAGGGTTGAAGCTTTGAGGTGTTTCTCTGGAGCTTCTCGGTATTCCTCAGCTGAAAATGGTAAGGAAAGAAGACACATACACATTAAATTGCATGGCAAGGACAAGTGTTGTAATTCTTGGAAGTACACGTCTCGCGCATATGCGCGACATTACCCGCGCATATGCGCGAGACCTACTGGTCTCGGCCAAGGCAAATTCAACACCTCGCGCATATGCGCGCTTCATCTTGCCCATATGCGCCAAAGGTTCTGGAGGTGTCGCGCATATGCGCGCCTTATCTCGCGCATGTGCGCCGATACTTCTGTACTTTTCGTGCATGTGCGCCGGTCTAGTGGCGCATATGCGCCGAGTTCATCTCATATCTATAATTGCATCTACTTTCTCCGTCTCTTCCGGTCCGATACAAGGCGTCTACAACTACCTTAATTATCAACAACACAAATCTGATTATGATAATCAAATTCTCAGGACTTACATTTCTCCCCCTCTAAGAAATGATTTCGTCCTCGAAATCGCAGACAATCAATTTAATCAAGTAAAAGAGGCAATGTAATCGAAAATGGAATGAACACTCACATCATAGAAATAACTCGGGATATTTCTGTCTCATATCTGCTTCTTTCTCCCAAGTCGCTTCCTCGATGCCATGACGACTCCTTTGGACTTTCACTAGTGGAATAGTCTTCGTTCTGAGCTGTTTCTCTTTGCGATCAAGAATCTGTATCGGTTGTTCAACATAACTCAATGTCTGATCCAGCTCAGCTTCGTCAGGCCGAATGACATGAGAACAATCTGGCATGTATCTACGCAGCATCGATACATGAAAAACGTCATGTATCCCGGATAGAGAAGGAGGAAGAACCAGTCGATATGCTCGATCGTCAATCTTTTCAAGAATCTCGTATGGACCGATGTATCTAAGAGACAATTTCCCACGCTTGCCAAATCTGACAATGCCTCGGAAAGGTGAAATCTTCAAAAACACTCTGTCTCCTTGTTCAAATACTAACGGTCTACGTCTGATATTGGCATACTTGGCCTGTCTATCCTGTGCTGTCTTCATTCTTTTCTGGATTATCTTCACTTTCTTAGTCATATCACGAATCATATCAGGTCCAAGTTCTGGTACCTCAGATATATCATCCCAGTATAGAGGAGATCTGCACTTCTTACCATAAAATGCTTCAAACGGTGCCATCTCTATACTCGTTTGGTAGCTGTTGTTGTACGAGAATTCACACAATGGTAGTGAATCTTGCCAACTAGTGCCAAAGTCTAGCACTACAGCTCTCAACATGTCCTCTAAAGTCTGGATAGTCCGCTCTGACTGTCCGTCTGTCTGGGGATGATAAGCAGTGCTCAGGTGCAATGTCGTACCTAAAGCCTACTGTAGACTGTGCCAAAAGTGAGAAGTGAATTGTGGATCACGATCTGATACGATAGACTTCGGCACACCATGTAATCTGACTACCTCTCGAACATATATCTCAGCCATCTGATCATGTCTGTACGTCATTCTGTACGGAATAAAACACGCTGATTTGGTTAATCTGTCTATCACAACCCAAATCGCATCACAACCCCGGGACGATCGAGGTAACTTCGTCACGAAATCCATGGAAATGAGATCCCATTTCCATTCAGGAATAGACAAACTCTGAAGTAAACCTCCGGGCTTCTTTCTTTCGGCCTTCACCTGTTGGCAATTTAAGCACTTAGACAAATATTCTGCAATATCTGATTTCATCTGTTTCCACCAGAACTGTGTCTTTAGATCGTTTTAGATCTTCCTGCCACCAGGATGAATACTGAACCGACTACAGTGCGCTGCTGACAATATCTGTTGTTTCAATTCTGAAACATCTGGCACTACAATACGGTTATTTACATACAAGACAAAATCATGTACCTGATATTCAGACTGATGTCCTGATCTGACCATCTGAATTGACTTCTGTATATTCTGATCTGTTCTTTGAGCTTCTTTGATTTTCATGATCAAATCTGGCTCAACTTGAATCGAAGCAAGTCGTAGAGGTCTACTAGCTGTATCAAATATTAAACCAGACAAACAACAATCTTCAACTAAATTCGAAACACCTATCGTCGATAAGGATAGGGCACAAACCTTTCGACTCAAGGCATCTGCTGCTGCATTTGACTTCCCTGGATAGTACTTGATCTCACAATCAAAATATTTCAGTAGATCAAGCCATCTACGCTGCCTCATGTTCAACTCTGAATGAGAAAACAGATACTTCAGGCTTTTATGGTCAGAGTAAATCTCAAATTTCTCACCATAAAGATAATGACGCCAAATCTTTAAGGCAAATACGATAGCCGCCAATTCAAGATCATGGATGGGGTATCGAATCTCGTGTGGCTTCAGCTGTCTAGAGGCATATGCGATCACATGACCCCGCTGCATAAGAACACATCCCAGCCCTCTGTGAGATGCATCACAATATACAACGAAATCGCCAGTACCTGAAGGAATCATCAAGACAGGTGCACTGGTCAGCCTCTTCTTCAACTCTAGGAAGCTAGACTCGCAATCCTCCGACCACACAAATAGATTATTCTTTTGTGTTAACTGGGTAATCGGCTTCGCAATGCTGGAGAAATCTTTGATGAATCGTCTATAGTACCCTGCTAGACCCATGAAACTGCGTATCTCAGGCACCGAAGTCGGTCTCGGCCAATTGATCACAGCTTCTACTTTACTCGGATCAACGGAAATACCATCTCCAGATATGATATGACCCAAGAAGACAACCTGTCTCAGCCAAAACTCACACTTTGACAGTTTCGCATATAATCTTTCATTTCTTAGTGTTTGCAACACAATTCTCAAATGATTGGCATGCTCAGTCATATTCTTGGAATACACCAAAATATCATCAATAAAAACAATTACAAACTCATCTAAATATCTCTGAAAAACACGGTTCATCAACCCCATGAGCACCGCTGGAGCATTCGTTAAACCAAAAGGCATGACAATAAATTCGTAATGTTCATACCTGGTTCGGAATATTGTCTTTGGTATATCAATATCTTGTACTCGCAGCTGGTGATATCCAAATCTCAGATCGATCTTGGAATAGATAGATGATCCCTGCAACTGATCAAATAAGTCGTCGATACGAGGCAAAGGATATTTGTTCTTTATCGTTGCCTTGTTCAGTTGAATGTAATCTATAGACAATCTCATAGAACCGTCTTTTTTTCGCACAAATAGCACTGGAGCGCCCCAAGGAGACACACTAGGTCTGATATATCCCTTGGCTAGAAGATCTTCTAATTGTGCTTTCAATTCTTTCAATTCTATTGGAGCCATCCTATATGGAGCTCTTGAAATAGGAACGGTACCTGGAATAAGATCAATGCTAAAATCTACCTCTCGGGCTGGAGGTAACCCTGGAATCTCGTCAGGAAATATATCTGCAAACTCCCGTACTACTGGCAAATCTGCCAATGCTGGGCTCGATTTCAGTAAATCTACTGAATAAATAAGGAACCCTTCTGCTCCTTGTTGCAACAATCTACTCATAGTCAGAGCAGATACTAAGGGAATCCGAGATCTGGAACCCTTACCGTAGAATTTCCACTTCTCTGTCATTTCAGGTCTGAATCTGACAATCTTGTGAAAACAGTCTACGGTGGCTCTGTACTTAGTCAACATGTCAATCCCGACAATACAATCAAAATCAGATAAACCAAGTACAACACATTCTAAATCGATCTCATGCCCTTCAAACTGTAGTAATGCAATGTCTAATTGAAGTCACAGATATCAGACCACTTCCCAACGGAGAAGAAATAGACACTACAGTAGACAATAACTCGACAGGCAATGCATGTATCAATGCAAAACGTTCTGATATGAATGTATGTGATGCACCTGTATCTATCAATACATATGCAGGATAACCGCAAAGAAAACAGTTACATGCAATCACATCGTCTGGCGCATCCTGGGCTTGCTCCTCGGTCAGTGCAAACACCCTAGCCTGTTGTCTGGGAGGTTGGCTCACTGTCTGGCCACCTCTGGCTCTAGGTTGAGACTGTGTAGGCATGGGCTGAAAGGAATGGACAGACGAAGCTTGCCTCTCAGGCTGAGTCACTGATGCTGATGACCCTGCACTCTGAAATCTCTGTGCACCTCTCTAGGGATAGACTCTGGCGAAATGTCCCTGTTGCTTACATATGTTACATCTGCCCATCACCCCCTGACACTGCTCTGTGGCATGTCGGCCTCCACAAGTAGTACAATATACACCTGTCACATCTGTACTCTGGCCAGGACCTCTCTGTCTTGACCCACTGGAGCTCAATGAACTGCTCCCTACTCTCTTGAACTGCTTACCCTTAGCTTTCAAAGAATCTTTCTTCCCATTACTACTGATTCCACTATCAAATCGAGGAGGAGGTGGTGGAAACTGTGTGGCGAACGGTGGCGGTCTCTGACCCTGAACACTATAGGAAGCTCCTCGCTGCCTAATCAAGCCAGCCTCTGCTCCCTTCGCTCGATTCAGCGCCTCAGAAAAAGTGTTGGGTCGCCCCGTGTTCACTAGGGTAAAGATATCCGGATTCAAACCATTTATGAACTGATCGGCAACTGCCTCATCATTCCCTGCTACATAAGGTGCAAATCGAAGCAAGGACGAGAATTTGGCAACATACTCATCTATGTTCCACTGGCCCTGTCTCAAGTTGGCGAATTCTGGCCCTTTATCTTTTCGGTAAGACACTGGAAAGAAACGTTGATAAAATTCATCTTTAAAACTTTTCCAAGTAATATCAATACCTCGATGTTCTAAGGCTCGTTTCGCCATTAGCCACCAACTCTTGGCCACTTCTTGCAATTGATGCCCAATCAGCTTCACTCTACGTTCATCTGTATAGGAAAGTGATTCAAATAACATTATATATCATCCAACCAGCTTTCGCAATCCGCTGCATTCTCAGTGCCTTTCAAAGTCGGGGGTCGGAATGACTGAAACCGCTTCAACAGAGTCTCCATCGGGGTAGCGGTTACGTCCATCTGGGTACCTGACGTACTACCTTGTTCTAGCACTTGACCTGCAGCTGGTTGTGGTATTCTTCTAGGCGGCATAATCTGATTATCAAACAGATTAGTACACAGTCTATACAATCTGTCTCAGCCCTCCTCTGATCATATACCTCTGATCCAGAATCGGTTCTGATTCAGTCTTTACAAGTACATGCTGTAAATCAATTCAGATACAATACAACATATAATAGGGAAAGCATTAAATCATGCTAGCACATCAAAAGCAAGGAAGAAGACTTGATCTACCCCACTCATTCTATTCTATCTCAGTCTACAGAAACTACTGCTCTGATACCACCTGTTGTGGGGACCCGGGCTCTAACTCAATTCTTTTCGGGATTAATTGGATCTTTATTCAAAATGTGGGTCAAATTTTCGCTTTTTAACATTAATTCAAATGTAAATACTAAGCATAATATCTTTCTTTATTTAATTACAACACATATAATATACATGTCAAGTTCTACTACAAACACATCACTAGTGTTCAATCCAAACCATAAACTACAAGTAGTACGAATCTAGTACAACATCACTATTGATCTTCCGCGCCCGTAGTCACCACGCTATCTTGATCTCATCTCTGACGTGACCCAGATCCTGCCCCACCTGTTTTTATGTACACATACAGACATAACAACAGCCGGAAACTCCGGTGAGAACAAATCCCAGTATAAAACATGTATACATGCTGATACGAAATCATAAATCATGCATGAAAGCAATAACAATGGCTCCATAGTCTATGAAACCGATCTATCTAAACATGCAATTCAAATCAAATCATGTCTTGACTCGAATCGACTCTACTCTAGGGATCCCGGTCTGAATAAGACGTCAATGGCTGTCACCCCACCTACCCTCCCAATCGGGGTGACTGTACGTCTTATTCCTAGACTTCGGTCATATCTGTATCGAATGTCTACAATCGGATTGAATCTGGTCCGAAGCGTCGATACCACCGAACATCTAGTTTGGCAATTCTGCCAATGACTCTCCTATCTCAAAGGCTTGAATATAAATCTCTAAACAAGACATCATCATATCAAGAGATTTGAATATAAATCTATAAACAAATCAAATTCATATCACAAGATAAACAACAATTCTAGTATGTGATTTGGTTGGGAAACTCAAATTAAATCTCATTTGAGTTGTGTCTTCCCCAAACAAAACATGTATTATACATTTCTTGTTGAACCTTTATCGATGTTGTAGTCGAAGTCTCGAAGATGAATCTGTCAAACCAAATCTGAAATGACATATATATAATGCACCATATCAACTTCTAACTCAAAAGGATACACATACGGATCAATACTTAATCTCGGTATATTTCGATGGCATAACGGCGTAACCTCACGATACTGGTCAACCCAAACTTCAATAATCAGTAACCACAATTCATAGACTTCATCATAAACACATGATAGTACTCAAAATCTGCTTCATTTAACACTAAACATGCTGGAAACAGTAACGATAGCATACAACGTCCGTTCTTTGATCCGGTTGCGTTTCTACGATATCAATAATCTCAAGAACACGTAATCTAGTGTAATTCACAATTTCCCCAACATCAATATCTCAAATCATGCAGGAAATGAATGAAACTTACATCCCCTTGAAGCTTTTGAAGAGAGGAGCTCAAAACCGAATTGGGATTAACGTTTGGATGATTGAATCTTGTAAAATCAAAGTCCTAAAAGGGTTGAAGCTTTGAGGGGTTTCTCTGGAGCTTCTCGGTATTCCTCAGCTGAAAATGGGAAGGAAAGAAGACACATACACATTAAATTGCATGGCAAGGACAAGTGTTGTAATTCTTGGAAGTACACGTCTCGCGCATATGCGCGACATTACCCGCGCATATGCGCGAGACCTACTGGTCTCGGCCAAGGCAAATTCAACACCTCGCGCATATGCGCGCTTCATCTTGCGCATATGCGCCAAAGGTTCTGGAGGTGTCGCGCATATGCGCCTTATCTCGCGCATGTGCGCCGATACTTCTGTACTTTTCGCGCATGTGCGCCGGTCTAGTGGCGCATATGCGCCGAGTTCATCTCATATCTATAATTGCATCTACTTTCTCGTCTCTTCCGGTCCGATACAAGGCGTCTACAACTACCTTAATTATCAACAACACAAATCTGATTATGATAATCAAATTCTCGGGCCTTACAAAATCCAATTCCAACGTGTCCCATCTAAATCACATCAAGTAATCAATAAATCATTTCAGATTAATCTCATATTACAGTAATTAAAATCTCGGGCCTTACATTTCTCCCCCTCTAAGATATGATTTCGTCCTCGAAATCGCATACAATCAATTCAGATAAAGAAGAAATGTATAATAGAGGTTAATTCAGGAAACTCATTCTATAAAATCATTTGAAATCTTAATCTTATATCAGATTCTGTCTTTTTTAATGCCCTGCTAACTTTACCGTATTTCCAACAGCAGAATAGTCTTCATTCTGAATTTTCATTCTTTCACGCATCCTTGATTTCAATCTGAAGAAGAATTCAAGAAGTATAATATCAGCATACTACTTAAGATCATTCTGATAAAATTAATTGCAAATATTGGCTATACAACATCCGTATATACCACTCAATAGCTCCTCAACTCAATCTCGGCTTCAAATACCAATAGTCATCACCTGACGTTGGCATATTTCATATCAATTTCCGAGCTATCTTCATTTGCTTCTAAATCAGTTTCATATTCTTTATCAGATCTCTGATCCTATCGAATCCAATCTCAAGTATCACCGCAGTATCATCCCCATACGAAGGAAATCCGCAGTTCTCACTGTACAATACCTCGACTAGAGCTATCTCGATACTCATCTAATAGCTATTATTGTACAATAATTCATAAGGTGACAAGACATCAGGTGACTAGTGCTAAAATCCAGCACTACAGTTCCTGGATATCCTCCAGTATCTAGATAGTTCGCTCCGACTATCCGTCAATCTATAAACCATAGATAAAAACTCATGCTATACATTCTGCCAAAAGTATAAAATCAACCAAAATCACGGTATGATATAATTAACTCTGGCATTCCATACAATCTGACCCCTTTTTTCTGACATACCTCTCAGTCGCCTTGTCATATCTGTATGTCATCCTATGCAACATACATATGTAGATTTGAACAATCGTTCAATCATAACCACATCCTGGTACATTCTTGGCACGATTTCGGTAAGTCTATCACCAGATCCATAGAATTATACTCCTATTTCTATTCAGGAATCGATAATCTGTATATTCAATCTCCTGGTCTCTATCTTCCTGTCCTCATCTGTCAGCGATTTAGACATTTCAATACAAATTCTGACATAACTGATTTCGTTTATTTACTTCAAAACTGTCCGTTCGAATCATCACACATTTCCTGTTACCAGAATAATACTGAATCTACTACTGTGTGCCTCTGACAATACCTGTTATTTCAAATTCGAAATATCTGGCACAAACAAATCAGCTAGTTGTATAAAATAAAGCATTACCTACCTGGTATTCTGATTGACACACTGTTCTGACTATCGAAATCAAGTTCTGAACAATATGATCAAACTTCGGAACTGCTGTAATTTTCAACATCAGCTCTGAGCCGGCTTGAACGTTCTGAAGTTCTGCCATTATCAATGTCGTTTTCAGCCACTGATCACTGTCTCAACTGTGCTACAATCAATCAGTATACTATCTTTAGATATCACAGACTCTGAATATAATCTGTTTCAATCTGGATTCATAGCCGAACAATTCTGTATACAACAATCTCAGTTCCCAGAATATTCAATACAAATTTCAGTTGTTCGATTCAATCAATCATACGCTGCTAATATATCAAAATATCATAGATAAAACGAGCATAAGGTCATCAGAACACTTCGGAACACAGGATTTATCAATCCATACACAGAACTGAAGTATTTCCCAGAGAAACACATAATCAGATGTAACTCTAACTCTCAGGCAGTAAATCTTCTAACTGACATTTCAATTCTTTCAATTCAATCAATATCATTCTGTACAGAAGTCTAAAATGAAATCCATATCTGATATCAAATCAAGGCTGAAGTCGCTCTCCCTGATATAAGACAAACCCGGAATTTCATTTGGAACGACTATAGCAACTCTCCTGCTACTGACAAATCATTCCCAGATAGGCTCAACTTCAGTAATCAACTGAATACATAAGGAATTACTCCATTCTTTTCGATAATCATCGAATCATACATAATACGGATATCAAGGAATTCAAAATCGAGAATCCTTACCGTATATCATTCGTTCATCGGCCATTTCAGGTCCGAATCTTACCATCTCCTGGCAAGAATCTATAATAGTTCTGTACTTGTTAGCATATTAATATCAATAATGTAGTCAGAATCAGATAACACAAGTACAATACAATCTAATTCAATCTCATTCTCTTTTTACTGCAGTACACAATATATCACAGAATTCACTGATATCAATTCCTCTCTCCAAAAGGTATAAAGATAAATACTACAGTAATACAGACCCAACAGGTACAACATATACCAATGCAACTCAGTCAAAGATAATTTTAAGGAATGCATTAGTATATATATCAATAAATATGCAACATAATCATAAAAGAACAGTACCTATCACTATGTCATCGCGTGCATCCTGGGTCTGTTCCTCGATTACTATCACTAGATGATTCTGCTCCTAGAAATCTTCGGGAACCTTTCTGTGGACAGACTCTAGCAAAGTGTCCCTGCTGTTTACATATATTGCACCTACCAGTCACTCCCTGGCACTGTTCCATGGGATGTCTCCCTCCGCAAGTCCTGCAATGAACTCCAGTATAACTCGGGCTAGAACCACTGGAGCTAGATGAACCGCTCCCTAACTTCTTGAACTGTTTCTTTCGAGCTTTCAGCAAATCTTGCTTCCCACTCGTACTGCCACTATCCAATCGGAGAGGGAATTGTTGTGTCTGGAGTTGCATTGCACACAAACTTTCTTGTTGTCTAATCAGACTCGCCTCAGCTCTTTTTGCATTATTCAAAGCATCAACAAACTGATGGGGTCGTTCTACCTTTATCAAGGCAATTATCTCAGAATTTAATCCATTGATGAATTGATCAGCTACAGCGTCATCATTCCCAACTATCTGAGGAACAAAACGCAGTAAAGTAGAGAATTTAGCAACATATTCTTCAATATTCGGTTGGCCCTGTTTCAAATTCTCAAACTCTGCTCTCTTGTCCTCTCGGTACGATCCTGAGAAGAATCTTCGATAAAATTCAGCTTTAAAGACTTTCCATGTAATCACTGTACCACGCTGTTCTAATACTCTTTTGGTTGTAATCCACCAACTCCTAGCGACCTCGTGTAACTGATTGGGCACCAATTTAATTCTCCGTTCATTTGGATAATCAAGTGAATCAAACAGTATCTCTATATCATCTAACCAATTCTCACACTCCACTTGCGTCTCATTACCCTTCAGAATCGGCGGTTGAAACGATTGAAACCTCTTCATCTGTGTTTCCATCAAAGTTTCTGACACATCCATCTAATCAGTCGAAGTACTACCCAATTCTCGAATTCTTCTTGGAGGTATATCTGATTACCACAAGGGTTAGTATCACATGAGATACATCAATCTCAGTCCCTTTCTGATCAGCTTACCTTCTGATCAAGAATTGGTTCTGATTCATTTTCAAATCAAACACATTACCAAATCAACTTAGATATTCAGGTAACATGTATTTAGAAGCAGTAAAACATAATATCATGCTAGCATACACAATGTAAGTCAACATTATAATAAATCACATGCTAGTAATCAAAAGCAGGAAAGAAAACTCAATCTACCCCGCTCATTCTCCTCTATCTCAATCTAAGGAACTTACAGTTCTAGAACCTACTGTTCTAGAATCTAATCCTCTGATACCACCTGTTGTGGGGACTCAGACGCTAATTCATTCCTTAATAGTCTTTAGGAATAATTCAAACAATTATAATAAATAGGGTCTAAATTTTTTTTAAAAAATACAAAGCGGAAACGTAATGTCATTCAATTAAAATACATATTAAACATAAACATACAAATCTTGTATTGTCTACAAGAATTAAACTAGGTTCAACTAATGACAGTGCTGAATCCTAAGTTGCCTCAGAGCCCGGATCTCACCCTATCTAGTCCAGCCTCGTTCTTTTCTTGACCCTGATCCTATCCCACCTGTTGCCATGCACACATACAAACAAGACAACGACCGGATAACTCCGGTGAGAATTACATTCTCAGTATAAATCATGTATACATGCAATCATAAAAACAATATAAAAGCATATAACAGATATTTCTAACATGTATCCAAATCAGAATATAAATCCATATCAAGAATAAATCCTATTCTAAACATGTACCATCATCAGGAACATAATTCATCATTTACCATACTCAGGAACATAATCAACATAACTCAATATAAACTGTCAATTAGACTCATGACTCTACATTTTAGACTAGACTCAATCCTAGTCTAGAGATCCCGGTTCCCAGATGTTGACATTCCATATCGATCACCGAGTAATAGAAGAAATTCTGATTCTATCCACATAGATATGGTATCGATCACTAGTAATAGAAGAAGCCCTGATTCTATCCACATCGATATAGTATCGATCACCAGTAATAGAAGAAACTCCGATTCTATCCACATCGATATAATATCGATCATCAGTAATAGAAGAAGTTATGATTCTATCCACATCGATATAATATCGATCATCAGTAATAGAAGAAGCTAAAATTCTATCCTCATCGATAGCCAATCATCCGGTGACAGACTTTGGCACTATCGCCAATACACTATATTGTGACATTGTGCAATGTGCCCGTGGCGATCCCGCCACTTTCAGGCACTTCTGTCACAAGATCACTCGTCTAATACCTGCTATCTATAAATCAAGAGAACAAGTACATCAATCAAATCAATGCAATAAGGTAAAGTATGTGATTTAGGGAAACTCGAGCCAAACCTCACTCGAGTTGTGCAATCCCAACTCAACATTAATTTATACCTTTATCTTCTCGGTCCGACGAAGACGAAGTCCCGAATTAACTCTGTCCATACCCAATCTGATAATGACAATCGAATAGATACAATATCAGTACATAACTCAGTTCAAAACCTGTTCTGATCAATACTCAAATCAAAACATAATCGGATCAATGCCAATCGACATATGATACCACAATACCATCTAAATCAATTATGAATCTGATCAATATCAATCAACTAATGTTTCGACGGCATAATAATACAATCTCGATAACCCCGTCAATTTCAACATCACATATATAATACCAGAACTCGTAATTAATATTGGTAGAAATCAGAATCTCAACGATGATATAAAACTGATATCGATTCTCAATCAAATCGACTCCAAAATTCATAACAATTACATAAACAGTCTGTTCTTCATTCTGACTTCAAATATACGATGTCTAATGTATCAGAAACACCATATATGATTTCTATTCAATTCTGACAACATCATAATTTCAAATCGTAACAAAACTTACGTCCAGTTGTAGTCTGCGTTGATAGGAACACAGTACTGAAGTCGGATTACAATTTAGACGGACGGATTGCTCGTAACTTAAATCTTCTATGAAGCTCCCTCAGCTTTTCCTCTCTCAATTATGAGGAACGAATTGCTTGTATATACATATATATATATATACATGTTGCACCTAAAAAGACAAGTGGCTTGTTCTTGTTCTGCATGTCGCGCGCATATGCGCGCACAAGGTCGCGCATATGCGCCGGTAGTTCGAACCAGCATGATCAATTCCGCGCATATGCGCCGAACATTCTGCCCATCACGCGCATGTGCGCCATCTACGTCGCACATATGCGCCGAACTCTCTGGAATTCTCCCTCGGCTCCTCGCATGGCTCGCGCATATGCGCGCACACTTTCCGCGCATATGCGCGCACACTTTCCGCGCATATGCGCGAGACCTTCTGGTCACGCACCACCAGCACTTCACAATACAAAATCCAATTCCAACGTGTCCCATCTAAATCACATCAAGTAATCAATAAATCATTTCAGATTAATCTCAGATTACAGTAATTAAAATCTCGGGCCTTACACCCACTAGTTTAATAATTATTTCTAATTGGGCTCCACAAGACCCAATGTTATTTGTGTAACGTCTACTCGTTTTAAAAAGTGCGGAAATATTTTTTTTTTAAAGCTCGCATTTTCGAAATATCCTTTAAAATAATCGTCTTTATTTTACAATAAAAATATCACAGTTTAAAATGACCAACATCAAACGTGAACGTAAAGGAGTAAAAATCGTAATAGAAAAATATAACATTTAAAAAATGATCTTAAATATTTGTCAGTAAAAATAGCGCATTTTAAAATAACTCAACTCGTCTAAAATCATACTTAAACATAAACGTATAAAATTCTTAAAATCATCAACGTATGAAAATATTCATCTCCTCTCAATCTCATAAATCGTAATGCGGAAAACATGTGGTCTTCGGGTCGTGTCACCTTACCAGGTCTGCCTACTCAGAGTTTGGCACCTCCAGTCTCCTCATCATTAAGCTCACCTGCATCACACACGCCTAATGAGTCTAAAGACTTAACACATCTACACCGTTAATAACAAGTACATATACCTAGCACACAGCAGTGAAAAATATCATACTCAACATATCTTTCATAGAATTAAAACATAATGTAAACGTGTTGTGTAAAATCATGTCATGTCAAACATGTCATCTCATATCATCATATATGTAAACATATCTTTCATGAACTTTAAAAACATGAACATCAACGTCTCGTGCAAAATCATGTCGTGTCAAAGCATGTCATCTCATATCATCATATACGTAAACATATCTTTCAAGAACTTTAAAAGCATTAACATCAACGTCTCGTGAAAAATCATGTCGTGTCAAAGCATGTTATCTCATATCATCATATACGTAAACATATCTTTCATGAACTTTAAAAGCATAACGTAAACGTGTCATATGAAATCGTGGCGTGTCAACACATTTCATCGTTAATCATCGTTCATCATTCATCATTCATCATTCATCGTTCATCATTTATCATTCATCGTTTATCATTCATCGTTGGTGAATTCAGTTCATTAGAGGTGACTATCGTACATCATTCATCATTTACGATGGATCCATCATACATAGAACCGCGGTACCCGGCGGCTGTCGGACATCAGTGACAGGATTACCCATCCACTGTGCCTAGGCCTCATCATCATCATCAGCATTTACATATACGTCTTAAACATTTATATATACTTCGATAGCCACAACTAATTCCCGTCATTCAAAACATTATTATTTTCATCACTTATAAAAATCATGAATAAATGTATTTTTTCTTAAATCCAAACATGCGACGTATATCTTCATAAAATCTTAAAATCGTGATCATGATGCATAAACATTTAAAATATAGTAAATTTGTGCTTAGGGCGCTGCCAGGACTAACATCTCACCCCAGGTGCAAAATGACTATTTTGCCCCTGGAAACCTAAAAATTACCATTTTGCCCATAGACGTAAAATTTCACTTCTTTGACATTTTCTTAATTCCATTGACTCTAATACTTCCCAAATAATTATTTATGCTTACAAGAACTTTCCCATATTTTTATTTAGCTTAAATCTATGACTTTTAAATTAATCTTTAAATATAACCTATTAATGCGTTTTAATCTCGAATTAAACCAAACCTTAACATAAAATTCCCAAATTAAAAACTTAGACTTCTAATAATTATTTGAGCTTAAATAAAGTTTTCCATAATTTTATTAAGCATAAATCTAGGCGTTTCAATTAATTCTTTAATTAATGTTTCGTGCGGCGACTAAATCCCTGATAAATCTCAAAACTCATTATTTTGATACGAAACTTACCAAACTCTTAAAAAATCCCAAAACATATTTAAAAGCATCTCTAGACATAAACTCGAGCTCATTTCTTAATTTAACCGAATTGTTTTTAAATATTGGACTGGGGTCTCGGTTTTAACCCGAACCGACCCGAAACTCAACCAAATTTTCCCAAACTTTTACCATACTTTCAACGCATCCTAACAGCTCCTAGACCACTCCTTCCAGCCCCCAAAGACCCACGAAAACAGCCCCAATAACCGCTAAAATTTCCAGCAGCTCCCTTCGAACCCTAAGCCTCATATTTTCCAATAATACACTCCTAGCCTTCAACCAGCGGTTCCAGCCACGAACCGACCTCCCCTTGACCATCTTGGGACCCTACTTGACACCTTAGACTCACGGCCCCAGCCCCATACATGCTGCACAAAGCCCACGACCGCTAGACACCAAGGAACACAACCGCAACCATTTCATCACCCACTAGCTCGATCGCGCTTGGGGGCTGTTCCAGCAGGTGCCGAGCCCTTCCAGGCCCTGTCTCAGATCCATCAGGGTCTAGTCCATGGCACGGTTGAGTCCTTGCACTGCTGGTCAAACCCTTGCACGCAATCTTCCCCAAAGCCGAACCAAAATGAGACACCACACTAGATCTACACCAATCTTCAACCAGCACCGACTCCAGCCTGATTTCCCTCTATATTATGACATGTCTCGGTCCTAAACACCAGCAACCGACAGTCCCCTTGCACAGCAACAAGAAAACCGTGAGGATTGAAGCACAAAAATGCAATGTTTACATGAAACCCGAAAATCTTACTCACACATGGTTGGATCGAAAGTTTCACAACAAAAAAACATAATACAGCATGTATATAATGTGTATGATGCAGCAATAAAAGTACATGGCGTGCCTTGGTGTTATTCGAACAAAATTTGAAGTATTCCACGTCGGGAAGGCGCCGGGGAGCGGGGAAGAAGACTTGTTGCAAAAAGAATGAAGCACCGAAGCTTTCAGCTGGAATTCTCGTGAAAATGGATGATGAAGGAGAGGAGTGTCGGCTGGTGGGTGCATAATTAAGTTTTGTGGGTCCTTAGGTATTTATTAAATAGTTAATTAATAGATAATTGGCTCTAAATTGTTAATTAAGAGTTTCAAAAGAATTTTAAGTCCAATAAGCTTAAAAGTAGGCCCATTAAATCCAAACATACTCCCGAAAAATATTTCGTGTTGGAAATTTTTTGAAAATAGTAGCCGAACCCTCAAAAAGTTCTCTGATTCGCTAAAATTTGCGTACCGGGTAAAAATAAAATCATGGGGGTAAAAATACCCAATAAATCCCATTTTTGCAAAACACACTTAAAAACACCTTAAATTAATTAATAAAAATTAAACTTGTAATAAAATAATTTTCCTGATAATTCTCCGATCCCCGTTCTTCGTTCGAGCGCGAAATGCTACTTAAAAAAAATCTAATACATGAACTTATAAAATGTATGGAATAAATTATACCATGCATGAATTATGCATAAAATGCATAAAAATAATTAAACACAAATTAATTAAATAAAAATGCATTTAAAACTTTAAAACAATTTAATAAAATACCAAAGAAATTTAATAACTTGCATGTATGTGGTTGACATAGACCTTCAGACTTTCGAAACGTTACAATTTAATTAATCCAACACTTGAATTAATATAATTATGTGGACTCTACTAGGTCCACTAGTGTTTAATTAATTCAACACTTGAATTAATTTAATTTAGTCCATAATAATGTTTATGAAAATTACAATTTTCAAATACATTATTTATTTGGACAACTTTTAATTTAGGAACATTTAAACAAATTAAAAGTTACATTTCCCTCATAGAAGTCATACTTCTATTTTTCCTTACGCTTATAAACTCCTTTATAAGCCGTTCAACACATTGAACTATTTTACTTCTCAACGGGATCTAGAAAACTAGTACTTGTGTGGCCCTCAATGGTTCATTGATACAACTAGCCGTGGGTTCACATCTCCATGTGATTCGGACTAAACATGTCCTTATTCGAGCATACCCAAATTGCTCCATTCTTAATTATCAACTCCTTCACAACAAGAACGTCAAAACTCAAGTCTGATAGTACCCAACAAATCATGTTAAACGCCTAGCAGCATCGTTTACATGATTCCCTAGGTATCAAATGATAGTGCCTGCAAGAACCATTCAATTATGGTTAGCGTACAGTACGGTCCCTTCAACTCATTTATCCCGACCGATTCGACAACCATTGGTATATCGAGAGTTGTCAATGAATCGATACTATGTGTCATGTCGCAGTTGCATCGATGGTGTAATCTAAGAAACCCCTTTCTTAATTACCACCATACTCTGATCAGATATTTCAAACTACATACACATGAGATCACATAGGATATCCATACCCGAAGGTAAGCGGTGAATTCCCGACTACAATGCATCGACTCCTATATATTTCGACAAAACACGCAACCTTGCCACCTGATGACCCTATGAGAGTCGGTAAACAAGTCAAAGTGTAATGCTAGCACATAGAGTCTCAATGTTGTCCCGGATCATAAGGACTAATGGTGTACAACCATAAACTAGGACGTTTCCACTCGAAAAGTGAGAACAACTTGGAAAGTCCTTAATGGAGGGTTGTTCAGTGCTCTCTACAAAAAGCACCTATCTGCATGTTCGGACATCACAATGTCCCCTACCAAGGAAACATGGTACTCACATCGCAGATACTAGTCTCGAACTCGAGCGGCCTATATACTTCTTAGCGGCGGCTGAATCGACTAGGAACTGTTTAGAATATACAGTATTCCAAATATGAGTTTCATGATACTCATCATATGAGCATCTCATATTCTTTCTACTATTTGTATATTCAAGGGCTTTATCTATGCAACTAGCATCGGTATACAGATAAAGAAGTGCCAAAACAATAATTTCAAATATTATTAAAATAAAGATTGTTTATACATAGAGTTTAAACATGAACCCTCGGCCAACACTTGGCTCGACGGGCACCTACTCTAACAGTTGGGACTTGTATGTATGGTTCGGGAAAGTGTTACAAATGTGGTAGTACTGACCACATATTGAAGAATTGTCCTCAGAAGAATCTGCCTAGCACCCAAGGCAGAGTTTTTGCTCTCCATGTAGCGGAGACTAACCCGGAGACGATGCTCTTGACAGGTACCTTAAATCTTTAAGTTGTATTTGAAATTTAGTGTGTTGCGTTAAGATTTTGAACTTAGAATTTGTGATAGGATTGCATGTTCTAATCAGTGTTACTTACGGGAATTTAGGTTAGAAGAACTTTGACCTTTGCATGTCTATAAGCATAGTTCTTTTAAAACTATTGGGTTAGCATGATGTTCCAATCTTTCAGGGAGAATTTTTATAGCTGGTTTCGCTACGAATGCCTTGATAGATTCGGGGGCTACTCATTCGTTCATTTCAGAAACCTTTGCAAATTTCCTCAAGGTCAAGACAATTGGGCTAGATATAGCGTATTCAGTAGTTCTGCCTTCTTGAGAGGAGATGACGGCTACTAATGTGATCTGAGACATAGACCTCAAACTTCATGGTAATATCGTTTATGCGGATCTTATCGTTTTGCCGATGCCAGAATTTGACATCATTCTGGGTATGGACTGCCTTTTGAGGAACTGAGTTTTGATTGACTTCCAGCGGAGATCTGTTCTAGTCTGACCGCCTGGGATGGAGCAATTCTTATTCGAACCAGAAAGGTACTTTCATTAACCGTGCATGATATATTGTGTCAAGGCTAGAAAGCTCATTCATAGAGGGTGCCGAGCATTTTTAGCTACTCTTGTATCTGTTCCCGAGACACCCAAACAGTCAGCATCCGATGTTCCAATTGTCCGGGACTTTCTAAACGTTTTTCCTAATAACGTCTCCGGTTTACCACCTGTGCGAGAGGTGGAATTTTCTATTGAGCTTATGCCCGGTACTACGCCGATCTCCAAAGCACCGTACCGATTGGCATCGACGGAGATGGCAGAACTCAAGAAACAGATTCAGGAACTTCTTGACAAGAAATTTATTCGCCCGAGTTTTTAGCCATAGGGCGCGCCAGTCTTATTTGTGCAGAAGAAGGATGATTGGATGAGGCTCTGCATTGATTACCGGGAGTTGAACAGAGTTACAGTGAAGAACAAATACCCACTTCCGAGGATTGAAGATTTGTTTGATCAGTTGCAGGGAGCTTCAATCTTCTCCAAGATAGATCTGCGTTCCGGGTATCATCAGTTGCGGGTGAAAGACGCCGATGATCTCAAGACTGCTTTTAGAACTCGTTATGGCCACTTCGAGTTTTTTGTGATGCCGTTCGGTTTGACGAATGCGCTAGCGATCTTCATGGATCTCATGAATCGCGTATTTCAGCAGTATGTTGATCAGTTCGTGATAGTATCCATAAACAATATTCTCATCTACTCAAAGAATCAAGAGGATCACAGCATTCATCTAACCACAGTATTGCAGATCTTGCAAAAGCACAAGTTATTCGCGAAGTTCAGTAAGTGCGAGTTTTGGTTAGAGAAGGTGGCGTTCTTAGGCCACGTCATGTCTAGCAGCGGTATTGAGGTAGACCCGGCGAAAGTTGCAGCAGTCAGAGATTGGGTTGTGCCGCAAAATGCATCAGAGATCCGTAGTCTCCTTGGGCTAGCAGGATACTATCGGAAGTTTATTCAGGGATTCTCCTCCATCGCAGTTCCACTCACATCATTGACGAAGAAGAATGTTAAGTATGTGTGGAGCGAAGAATGTCAGAAGAGCTTGGATACACTGAAGCAAGCTCTTATTTCAGCGCTAGTATTGGCCATGCCTTCAGGGCCCAGAGATTTTGTTCTGTATACCGATGCTTCGAAACTCGGGTTAGGCGCAGTATTGATGCAGCATGGGAAGGTGATAACATATGCTTCTCGTCAGTTGAAGATTCATGAGAATAATTATCCTACCCATGATCTAGAGTTTGCAGCCGTAGTATTTGCATTGAAAATTTGGAGGCATTATTTATACGGGGAGAAGTGCCAGATCTTTACCGACCACAAAAGTCTCAAATACTTCTTTACACAGAAAGAGTTGAATATGCGGCAGAGGCGTTGGTTGGAGCTAGTGAAGGACTACGACTGCGACATTAGCTATCATCCTGGCAAGCTAATGTAGTTGCGGACGCGTTGAGCAGGAAAGTCGCAGTGATGGCTCATTTGGTGATTTCGAGACCTCTTCAGTTTGAGATGCAGAGATTTGATCTAGAGACATATCCTCGAGGTAGAGTTCCTCGTCTATCTCCTTTGACGATTCAGTCTTCTCTTCTAGACCGTATTCGCAGTGGACAATTAGCAGACGAACAGATGGCAAAGTGGAAGCAGAGAGATGAGGCCAATGGCAGTATCTTGTACACAGTAAGAGACGGTATTGTGAGATATCGAGACAGAAAGTGGGTTCCTAGCAGCGATTCTATTCGAGCAGATATTTTAGCTGAGGCCCATATGTTGCCGTACTCTATTCATCCAGGGAGTACGAAGATGTACAAAGATCTGCAGTTATTGTATTGGTGGCCCGGAATGAAAAAGAATATCAGACGTTTTGTATCCGAGTGTCTGACTTGCCAGCTAGTGAATACGGAGCATCAGAGACCAGCAGGTTTGCTCAAGCCTCTTCCTATTCCCGAGTGGAAGTGGGAGAATGTCACCATGGACTTCGTTAACGGTTTGCCGAAGTCAGTCGGAGGGTCGAATGCTATATGGATGACCTCTTGGGAAGTTTCCCAGGGTGCGTGTGAGTGAGGACATAAGCACGCTGGAAAGACTCGTCTTGATACAGTGAGGACAGTCGTCGATTCTGGGCGTCACAGTTGGTATCAGAGCCGACCTTTCTTAGTACGGTGTGGTTCGGGGATGAACCAAGCGGAAGCTGGTGGGCATGTGAGGCCCGGGGCAGAAGAGGGCGGGGGGTGATCGCCGGTGCCATGAGGTTGTACGGACAATGAGCGGCTCCTGGCAGGCTTCTAGGTGGAGGGAACATGAATGAACCGATCCCACACGGGAATGAGAGGGATTCCGAGACTGTTCAATGTAATGGACTGTACAGTTGAAGAGGGCTTAAAAGATTTGATTTGTACTACTCATATCACGAAGGTGCATCTTCTTTTCGGTAACTCATCACATAAGAACTCCAAAGTTAAGCGTGATTGACTTGGGGCAATTTTGGGATGGGTGACCTCCTGGGAAGTTTCCTAGGGTGCGTGTGAGTGAGGACATAAGCACGATGAAAAGACTCGTCTTGGTACAGTGAGGAAAGTCATCGAATCTGGAACGTTACAGCTGGTATCAGAGCCGATCTCTCTTAGTACGGTGTGGTTCGGGGACGAACCAAGCGGAAGCTGGTGGGATGTGAGGCCCGGGGCCGAAGAGGGCTGGGGGTGATCGCCGGTGCCATGAGGTTGCACGGACAATGAACGGCTCCTGGCAGGCTTCTAGGTGGACGGAACATGAATGAACCGATCCCACACCGGAATGAGAGGGATTCCGAGACTGTTCAATGTAATGGACTGTACACTTGAAGAGGGCTTAAAAGATTTGATTTGTACTACTCATATCACGAAGGTGCATCTTTTTTTCGGTAACTCATCACATAAGAACTCCAAAGTTAAGCGTGATTAACTTGGGGCAATTTTGGGATGGGTGACCTCCTGGGAAGTTTCCTAGAGTGCGTGTGAGTGAGGAGGACATATGCACGCTGGAAAGACTCGTCTTGGTACAGTGAGGACAGTCATCGAATCTGGGGCGTTACATTTTGTATCCAAGTTTTAGCTTTATTCTTTAAAGAAAAAGGAAAAAGTTTAATTCGAATGATGTTCATGCTACAATTTAGATCATTATATACGTTGCACACTTCTTCAAACTCTCGTTAATGCATGTATGGATTTTAAGAATCTAAGCCATGAAAGGTTGGGTAAAATTTGGATAATACCAGACTTAAAATTGAAATGAGATGCATCAGGGGGAAAACTAGACATGAAGGTACACTAGTACGTGTACGATTCATGTGATCTCTAAGTGTTCTTCGTCTATCATGATCATGTTGAAATTGAATTTCATCTTTATTTTCTTGGGTGGTTTCTTCTGCCATACTTTGTGAAAATAAAGGGTTATTTCGAATAAGTCGACCACTAAGTGTACATGACCAAATGTTAATGCAAATGCAAAAGAAGAAAAACACACAAAAGCAATAAAAATTCAAAAGAAGAAAAATAAACTATAAACAAAATTAAATAGACTTAAAATTAAATTATATTTCCCCGGCAATGACGTCAAAAACTTGATAGGACTTTAATTTTTGCACTTCCTAGAGCAGGTTGTCCACAAGTAGTATAATTCGGTGAGTCCGAATATCGTATCCACATGGAAGCTAAGATAATTAAAAGTCAACTACAATGTCCTTTTATTTTGTTTTTTTTCTTTTAATTGTTAATTTTTAATTGTTCAAATTTTAACTCAAGTAGTTGATATTAGAGAATCCACTCTTGGTATTTTAATAAAGTTAACATTAATGAAAATTATTGAAATTCACTATAATAAAATGGTTCCAATATATTAAATAACCATATTTATATTATGTTATATATTTTTATCCTATAGGTATATAATATATATCAAAACTTATAAATGTTGGCAAGTATTTATTGTTCTATATATATTTTTGTAAACATCAAATCAAGATTTTCACTTTAAATGGTTGATAAAACCAAACAAACATTTAAATGGTACCAAAAAATTAATATTATGATATATTCATATATAATAAATTATCCATTTTAAATGGTTTGTAATACCAAACTACCATTTAAATGGTTCCAAGAATTTAGCGTAACATATAGCCACAATAAATCAAAACTCCCACTTATAAGTATGGTATAATAATGCTTAAATAAATTATTTAACATAAGCAATAAATAATGACTAAATAATATAAAACATTAATTATTATCTTTTAATAACATTATTATCATACCAAGAGATCCACCTTTTCATCTTAACTTGGGGAAGTTAGCTACTCATTATTCAAAGTATAAAACTTTGAATATGAAATTAATATGCTAAATATATTTAAATGAAGAAATAAATGAAAAACAAAGAGAGAAATATTTTGAACTCAATTGTTTGTTCATAAAATGAGAGATATCTCCACACATTACAATGCACCCCTATTTATATCCAAATTTTTGGAGACAACAACAAATAAAATATTTTTTTATGCACATAAGTCTTCATTGGTGTTCCAAGAAATTATGTTATCATACACATCACTTTTGAAAATCTTCCCATCCGATTTTGCTTTTCCATATAAAACAAAACATGTAGATAACTGAGTTGTTTGAATTGTGGTATTTTTGTTTTACCATTTGACTAAGTAATTTGAGTGAAATGGTCAAAATCTAGAGTATGGTAAAACTTTCACTCATTTGATAATTTTATTTGTTGCTTAATTTGATCCCAACTGTGAGAAGATTTTTATCTCATTCTTGCCACCAATATTGTAGATATTAAAATCAACTATCTACAGGTTCAAGAACCATTTTAATCTCATTTGCATAGTCAATGTTATTCTTATTTTATCAAACATGTAAAATAGTAAAAACTTATCATTACACAACAATTTATATTTTAAACAATTTATTATAAAACATATAATACTAAAATATTTTATAAAACAAAAACTATAATATTTTATATTATAAAAAATTTAATTAATGTATAATTTTTTATGTTTATCTGTTGGAAACTGAATTTCGGTTGTTTGACAAACTAAGTGCTTAAATCGATTGGATTGACTGATCAAGAAGATACTCAAATCTGAACCTACGCAGTCAAATGACGGATCAGTTGGAAACTGATCAGTTCCTACATTTAGTTATGAGCTTACCAGCAATTGCTTCAGCTGATTCTGGAGTTGTAAACGTCATCAGTTAACAAAAAGAACGTTCAACCGACAATAGTACAAAAGCAGACCGCAACAGATAGTGGGAACGCCGCAAGTCAGTAGCAGTGTATGAATGTCAGTAGAATGTTGACATGGAAAACAAACGGATAAAAAGATTCTAATATTAAATGTTACCATTGAAGAAAAACATATATTTTACAGAGAAGAGCAGTTGAGAAACAAGTTGGAAATACATATCAAAATTCTGAACATCTAAACTCATCTATTCTCTGAAAAATACCCTGTTACTCTGCTGAAATAAAAGCTCACTCTTATCGCATATATTCGAAGCAATAAAAGATACATTTTCGAGCTTTCAAGTAATTGTTATCTTTGTAAAACTCGATCCTGTAAGAGATCAGTTGTGCTAAATTCAGTTGTATACTGTGAAGCATTTTGTAAACTAAGAGTTTCAGTTTTGGCAGTGTTAAGTTCAAACTGAAGTGGGTCTGTACAAATTTTTGTATCGATCAAAGTCTTTTAGTGAATATCCTATCCTTGTGATAGAAGGGGTGACGTAGGAGTGTTTGAAATCTCCGAACATCCATAAAATCTCGTGTTCTTATCTCAGTTTTTATTATATCTATTAGTCAGTTTTATTCCGCACTTAATTGTTAACTGATTGATATTGACTGATAAGATTCAGACTATCAGTTTATCACTAAACCGAACTCAACTTTCGAAAAACTTACATAAGTGGTGGATTGTTTATTCAACCCCCCTTCTAAAAACTCTTTTAACCTAGTATTCGATCATATCAAGTGGTATTAGAGCAAGTTTAAATCTTGTCCCAGAATATTCTTATCCACAAAACTGATAACCATGTATTCTTTCAACAAAATCCCAATATTTTTCAGAGAAGATTTTGATGACTGGAAAATCAGAATGCAGGCTAATCTAGCTGCACAGGACGATGATATGTGGTACGTAATCAATGATGGAACTATGAAGATTTTAAAAGCCAACACAGCTGTAGCCATAATTGATGGGGCACCACATCGTATAGAGAAGCCCAGAGAAGAATGGATAGCTGTATATAAGAAGAAAGCCAATCTAGACAATGTGGCAAATGATATCTTATACAAAACGTTGGATAAGGTCACTTTCAGCAAAATCAAAATGTGCAAAACTGCTAATAAAATTTGGGAGAAACTCATCCAGCTTTGTGAAGGAAATGAGCAAACCAAAGAAAACAAGCTATCAATTGCTGTACAGAAATTCGACAACATCAAAATGAAGGTTGGTGAATCCATGCATGAATAAGATGAAAGAGTCAGTGGTATTATCAATGAGCTGAATGCCTTGGAAAAGTGTACTCCAATAAAAAGATAGTAGTGAAGGTTTTCAGGGGTGTTCCCAAAGAATGGGATGTAAAGACTATGACGATGAGGGAGTCAAATGATCTAAACAAGGTCGAGCTTCATGACTTGTTTGCTAATCTGAAGGCATATGAGTTTGAACTACAAACCAGAGAAGGGGAACCTTCTACACCAGCGGCCACAACTGCTTTAACTGCTGTCAGACTGGAACCAACTGGTTCAGTTGACAAGTTTGCTGATCAGCTAAGCAATGACGCGATGTCATTGTTTTCAGAAAGTTTGGAAAATTTATGAGAAGAAATCAAGGAAACCTTCAGAAACAATACCAGAAAAACTACTCCAAAGAAGAACCTTATACTTGCTACAATTATGGCAAAACTGGTCACTTCATTGCTGACTGTCCCAAACCAAAGAAGGACAGTCGAGGCTCAGTTGAAAGAGGGAAAAAGCCCTATGAACATAAAAGAAGAACCAATGATGAAAAGAAGTCATTCAAAAAGAAACATGAGGTGCTTCTAACTGAGGAGAGCAAATATAAATGGGCAGAAACTGACAGTGAGGAGTCAGAGCCTGAAACCTCGTACAGCTCAAGTGATGATGAAGAAGAAGTTAAGTGGTTAATGGCAGATGATGCTGAACTGGAGTCAGCAAGTGAACATGTATTTGACTTCAGCTCTACTAATTTCACTCGTTAGGAACTCATTACAACATTTCATGAGATGGTAAATGAGTATCACAAACTTGCTCGATCATTCGAGAATGTCAGAGCTGAGCGAAATGATCCCCATGATAACAAAACTGAAACTGATGAGTCAGTTAAAGTGTTAAATCTAAAAAAGGGAGATTGCATAGCAAAAGGCTGAAATGATTGAGAACCAAGCTTTGATAAATCAGTTAACAAAAATCAGTTGATGATAAAACTAGTTTAGGATTTAATAGTCATGTTGAAAATTCTGCAAGTGATACATAGCCAAGGTTAAATGAAAACAAAAGGAAGTACATTATCTTTGTAAAATCAACCATGGTAAATGAATTCTAAGAACTGAGTAAACCAAATGTTCAATCGACTGAAAGTAAGAACAAAGTCAAATGGTATGGAATTGGATATAGCTCTGAGAGTTCAACTGATTCAAGAAACTGGTCATCTAAATGATTCAGTTACAAAAATCATTGCTCAAGGAATGGCTATTACAATTACTACAACTGTAAGCTTGTTCAGAAAATGTATCAAAAGAATAGTTAGTTGAAAAAGGGTATAAATCATACTGTTTCTTCCTCACACCACACAATTAATATCCAAAATTTGAAAAAATTACTTGGAACACAGCAACTGGAAAGTCAGTTAGATTGGTCCAAGTCTGGGTTCCAAAGGTCTAATCATTCTAGGACCCAAATGAATATGGGTACCAAGTTTATATACTGTGTGTGATTGCAGGTGACAGGTACAAACAAAGAATCTACCTGGTATCTAGACAGTGGATGTTCACGGCATATGACAGGGGATGCAAATTTGCTATCTCAACTTAGCAAATACAATGGACCAAACATCAGTTTTGGAGACAATTCTAAAGGTAAAATCGTGGGTAAGGGTAAGCTTATCCATGGTAACTTTACAATCAAAGATGTTTTACTAGTTAAGGATTTGAAGTATCAGTTGATTAGCATCAGTCAGTTATGCGACAATAATTTCTCAGTTCAGTTCGACAAAAACACTTCTTCTGTAATATCCAAGCTTGTTGAACGGTACGGTTTAAGATTTCTTATGTTTATGGACTATTTGGTTAATTTTAGTTATAGTTTAAATGTTAAGAATTTGGATTTATGATTTCTAGTATTGTGGAATATAGATGGTGTGTAGCCATAGTGTAGCGTCATTACGATTAAATTCATGATAATTCGTATGTTGAGCCAATTAGTATGAGGCCAATTATAGTGGGTAGATAAGACATAGTGGTGCAACTTTCATGTTGTGAGTGTTGCCGATTTATGAGAAAAAGCGATGTTGCGATTCGATTTAGTTGCAAAGAGTATATTGTTGGCTACAGAGGAGAGTGCACCCGCGGTCCATTATGCAGTGCACCCGCGGTGTTTGGGCAGAACCTCCAGCGCACCCGCGGTAGGAAAGACAGCGCACCTGCGGTCGTTTCTTTTGGATTTTTGGTTGTGGTGCAGTACGCGTAGCGCACCCGCGGTAAGAGAGCTAGCGCACCCGCGGTCGGTGAACAGTAAAATCGTGTTTTGGTGTTTTAAGTGATATAATACAAGAGTTGGCTCATTTTTTCGCATTCTTTCCTTGCACTTCTCAGTTCTTCAGTTCAAGGAGAGCTAGGGTTCTCAATTTCTTTCATTTGTTCCTTTGATTCAAGCATCTTGTTGGGTATTTGTAGTGAGAACAAGATCATTTTGGGTTCAAGGAGTTAAGGTAATCTTGTGGCTTTTGTTATTTCTTGGATTATGGTGTTGGGGGAAATCATGGAGTGTTTGATTGTGTTGGTTTTATGGGTTTTATGGTATGGGTTTGTGATTATTAAGCTGTTGATGATTCAATACATGGTTTATTGTTGTAGGATTTGTACCAAGAGAGTAGATTCAAGCTTTCCATTGGTTGTAAGTGGAATTCATTTCTTGTGCTAACATGAATTTTATGTATTCTATTTCAATGGTTTTAATATGGTATTCCCTTCCATTTGATTCATGTTATGTATGGATACACTTTGTTGTATACTAGAGACCTTTTTATGTCTCAATTATGTAAAAGGGAACGCAAAAGAGAAGAGTCTTCAAAGTGTTTGATTTAATGTCCAAGAGAGAATTCAAATGATTTATTTGATTGATAAATAGATAGTTAGAGATTGCATGCAATTAGTTGATCAACGACCATAGGCTTATATCCCAACAGTGTAATCGATTTATATCGATGGGATATAGGTACAGAGACAGAGATACTTTTGAAATATCAATCCACCAGAGAAAAGAGAAATATCATCGTTATGTTTATGTTCTACTATATTAGTCATGTTTTAAGAGTTAGATGGTATTTAATGATTTCAAAGCCATGTTTTACAGAGTATGATATGTACAGATTGTTATGTAAGAGTTTCACTTGCTGAGTTTTATACTCATTCCAGTTATTTCATGTGATGCAGATAAGAGAGACGAGTCAGGACGTTGATTGGAGCCGGGGTCATATGCATACAAAAGATGGAAGGAAGAAGATATTTTGCTAGCATTTTGACATGATCAAAAATTATATTTTGTATTTTGATGCAACTCTTTATTGATCATGTATATACTTTTGATTGTAAATATTTTATGTCAAGAGAATTTTAAATCATTCTTCCCTCTAAGTAAATTATTTTTAATATTCCGCTGTGTTATTTTATTAAATCAGTCGAGGGCATTACATTTAGTGGTATCAGAGCAACGTTCTTCAGACCGATGCATATGACTTCGTCTACTTTCAACAGTCCGGGTATGTCTTTTTCTACATCTATTTATTGTGATAATTTGATATGTATTATGTGAGCACATTGTAAGATTTAATGCCTCCTAAGAGAAAGGCTTCAGAGGGTGAGGATAGCTCCTCATCGAGAGTTGTCAACGAGTTCGGCAAATTATTGAAAGAGCAAGCCAAGGTTCACAGTGAGCAGATTCAACAGTTGCTCCCTTTGCAAGGTTCAGGTCAGGGTAGAGGCCAAGTGGTTCAAGCAGTTTGAACTGATGGGATCTTTACTACTTTTAAGAGGATGGATCCGCCTGAGTTTGCAGGAAGCACTGATCCATTGGTGGCTATAGAGTGGATTAAAGCACCTTAGGTGATATTTGATCATCTCAGGTATGAAGACAAGGACAGAGTTGGTTGTGCAGTATTCATGCTAGTTAAAGCTGCACGTATTTGGTGGAATGCCACTAAGGTAAATGTTGATGTTCCGGCATTGAAGTGACAAGATTTTACGGATCTTTTCTACGACAAGTATTTCCCGGATGCACTTCGAGCTCGGAAGGTGACTGAGTTTTTAGAGCTTCGACAGGGAAGTATGAATGTTGACGAGTACATTTTGAAGTTTGAGGAGGGATGTTTGTTTGCCCCATATATTGCCTCCAATGACAAAAACAAGTGTGCTCATTTCATTAGAGGACTTCGAGCAGAGATCAGGAGGGACATCAATATGTCTAAGGCGGTGACATTTAAACAGATTGTGGGTAAAGCATTGTTAGCCGAGCAAGACGAGAAGGATATTGCTAGAGAGAGATAGGCGAGGCAGCAGGCCATTGCTCAAAGATGTTAAGGTTTGAGCCAAAGAGGGAAAGGCAGTTTCAAGGGTAAAGGCAAGATAGAGCCGAGTTCTAAAGCACCGACACTCCCATTTGATTCAGAGAAGCCGTTGTGTCCCAAGTGAAGTAGGCATCATAGGGGTGAGTGCAGGTTTGGTACTCATACGTGCTACCGGTGTGGTACTGCAGGCCATATCGCCAAAGGTTATCCGAGAGGCTCGAGTAAAGAGAAGGTGCAGGGTCGCATCTTCACCATGACGAAGGAAGGTATTAATCCTGATTCTTCTGTGATCTCTAGCACTATCTTAATTTCAGGAAGAGTAGCTACGACATTGATTGATACAGGTGCTACTCATTCTTTTATGTCTGAACTATTTTTGAGATCTTTGGGTTCAGTTCCTTCTGTTTTTCCCCTCCATTTTAATGTTGTATTAGCTTCTAGGGATGTGTTATGCCCGACGTCTATTTTGTATGCGTGTTCTGTTCAAATTGATGAGCGAGTGGTTTATGCCGATTTGATTGTTATTCCGATGGTTGCGTTTGATATTATACTTGGCATGGATTGGCTATCGACTTACCGTGCAGTGATTGATTGTGTTGCCAAGACAGTGAAATTTGCAGATGATGGAAATAAGGAAGGTCGCCAGTGCACGTACTTCTCTGGTCCTTCCTTTTATTTCATGTCTTGAGGCTAAGAAGTTGTTGTGTTGAGGTTGTGATGGGTTTTTGGATTCGATTGTGGATATGGATAGAATTGTGAAGTTGAATATTGATGATATTAATGTTGCGAGAGAGTTCCCTGATGTATTTGAGGATGATGTGCTGGGTTTACCGCCGGACAGAGATGTAGAGTTTGTGATTGATCTAGTTCCGGGGACGGTTCCTATTTCTAAGGCTCCGTACAGAATGGCCCCGACAGAGATGAAAGAATTGAAGACGCAGTTGCAGGATCTATTAGATAAAGGTTTTATACGGCCGAGTTCTTCGCCTTGGGGAGCTCCGGTTCTTTTTGTTAAAAAGAAAGACGGGTCTTTGCGGCTGTGCATTGATTATAGGGAAATCAACAAAGTGACGTTTAAGAATAAATATCCGTTGCCGCAAATAAACAATCTTTTTTATCAGCTGCAGGGAGCTACAGTGTTTTCGAAGATCGATCTGCGATCTGGTTATTACCAGTTGAAAGTTAGGGAGTCTGATATCCCTAAGACGGCTTTCCGGACCAGGTATGGTCATTACGAATTTCTTGTGATGTTGTTCGGTCTGACTAATGCTCCTTCAGTCTTCATGGATCTTAAGAACCGGGTGTTCAAGCCGTATTTTGATAGCTTTGTCATTGTTTTCATCGATGATATATTGATTTATTCCAAGACCAGAGAGCTTCACGCAGAGCATCTCAGAGTCGTTCTTCAGTTGGTGAGAGAGAAAAGGCTGTATGCTAAGTTGAAGAAATGTGAGTTCTGGTTGGAGAAGATTTCTTTCTTAGGCCATGTTGTCTCGAAGGATGGTTTAGCTGTTGATCCAGCAAAAATAGAGGCGATACAGAAGTGGCCTATCCCTACCACTGTATCAGAGGTACGCAGTATTCTTGGTTTGGCGGGTTATTATCGTCGTTTTATTTCAGACTTTTCCAAAATTGTCCTGCCGTTAACCAATCTGACGAGGAAGACTGTGAAGTTTGAGTGGTCCAATGAATGCCAAAGTGGATTCCAAGAGTTGAAAGATAGGTTGACGATAGCTCCGGTACTTGCATTGCCTAGTGGTACAGAAGACTTTGTTGTTTACACCGATGCGTCGAAGAAGGGCCTCGGTGCAGTGCTGCTGCAACGTGGAAAGGTTATAGCTTATGCTTCTCGTCAGTTTAAAGATTACGAGAAAAATTATCCTACACATGATCTGGAACTGGCAGCTGTGGTATTCGCCTTGAAAATCATGAGACACTATTTATGGCGAAAAGTGTGAAATTTTCACAGACCACAAGAGTTTAAGTATTTGTTTTCCCAGAAAGAACTCAATATGCGACAGAGACGGTGGTTAGAGCTTGTCAAAGATTATGATGTGACAATTAGTTACACCCTGGAAAGGCGAATGTTGTAGCGGATGCATTGAGCCGTAAGTCGAGTTCCTATTTGAGTTCTATGATCCAAAAATTGTTGTTGTTAGACCTGCAACGAGAAGAGATAGCTTTAGTAGTACCGGGAACCATTGCTCGCTTTTCAGCGTTGGTCATTCAGGCTACATTGACGGATAGAATCCGTAGAGAGCAGGCCAATGATGCACAGTTGACAGAGATGAGAGTCAGAGCAGAAGAGAGAGGTAACTCAGAGTTTGGGATGAATAAAGATGGTTTGATGACGTTCAGAGGCCGTATATGCATTCATACTGGTGATGATATTCGGCAAGACGTCTTGACAGAGGCTCATACCGCGCCATACTCGATACATCCAGGTAGTACCAGATGTACCAGGACCTTCGTAGACTTTATTGGTGGCCAGGTATGAAGAAGGATATTGCCATGTTTATTTCTCAGTGTTTAACTTGTCAACAGGTAAAAATCGAGCACCAGAAACCTGCTGGGACATTGCATTCATTGCCGATTCCTCAATGGAAATGGGAGCACATTACAATGGACTTCGTGATTGGTCTTCCCAGAACGCAGAAAGGTTATAACTCTATTTGGGTTATTGTTGATCGATTGACCAAGTGAGCGCATTTTCTCCCAGTCAAGACAACATATTCCATGAACCAGTATGCCAAAGAGTACATAGCAGAGATTGTCAGACTTCATGGTGTTCCTGTGTCGATCGTGTCTGATCGTGACCCTAGATTTACTTCAGAGTTTTGGAAGAGTTTACACAGAGCCTTGGGAACACGGTTAGCATTTAATACAGCATATCATCCCCAGAGCGACGGTCAATCAGAGAGAGTTATTCAGATTTTAGAGGATATGCTCAGAGCTTGTACTATCGACTATCTTGGTAGTTGGGATTCCAAGTTGCCTCTTGTTTAATTCACGTACAATAACAGCTACCAGACGAGGATTGGCATGGCACCGTATGAAGCACTTTATGGCCGAAAATGTAGATCCCTTATATTGGGATGATTTTGGTGAGAGAAAGATGTTGGGTCCAGATTTGGTCCAAGAGACAGCTGATGTTGTTGCTGTTATTCGAGAGAGGATGAAGACATCACAGTCAAGACAGAAGAGTTATGTTACTGTAAGACGTAGGCCGTTGCAGTTTGAGGTTGGTGATCACGTGTTCTTGAATATTGCACCTCTTAAAGGTGTGATGAGGTTTGGTAAAAAGGGAAAGTTGAGTCCAAGGTTTATTGGCCCATTTGAGATTTTGGATAGAGTTGGTGATCGAGCTTACAGGTTAGCCTTACCACCAGATCTTGATAGAGTTCATAATGTTTTTCATGTCTCCATGCTCAGGAAGTATATTGCGAATCCTTCCCATGTTCTTCGTCACGAGCCATTGGATTTGACGCCGAATTTGACGTACAATGATATTCCAGTCCAGATTATGGATCGCAAAGTTAAAGTATTGAGAAACAAAGAGATCGGCATTGTTAAAGTCCTTTGGAGGAATCAATTGATTGAAGAAGCCACGTGGGAACCAGAGGATGAGATAAAAGGAAAGTATCCTGAGTTGTTTCCGCAGTAACGTCAATTTCGGGGACGAAATTCCTCTAAGGAGGGGAGATTGTAATATCCAAGCTTGATGAACGGTACGATTTAAGATTTCTTATGTTTATGGACTATTTGGTTAAGTTTATGTATTGTTTAGATGTTATAAATTTGGATTTATGATTTCTAGTATTGTGGAATATAGATGGTGCGTAGCCATAGTGTAGCGTCGTTACGATTAAATTCATGATAATTCGTATGTTGAGCCAATTGGTATGAGGCCAATTGTAGTTGGTAGATAAGACATAGAGGTGCAACTTTCATGTTGTGAGTGTTGCTGATTTATGAGGAGAAGCGACGTTGCGATTGGATTTAGTTGCAAAGAGTATATTGTTGGCTACAGAGGAGAGTGCACCCGCGGTCCATTATGCAGTGCACCCGCGGTGTTTGGGCAGAACCTCCAGCGCACCCGCGGTAGGAAAGACAGCGCACCTGCGGTCGTTTCTTTTGGATTTTTGGTTGTGGTGCAGTACGCGTAGCGCACCCGCGGTAAGAGAGCTAGCGCACCCGCGGTCGGTGAACAGTAAAATCGTGTTTTGGTGTTTTAAGTGATATAATACAAGAGTTGGCTCATTTTTCCTCATTCTTTCCTTTCACTTCTCGGTTCTTCAGCTCAAGGAGCTAGGGTTCTCAATTTCTTTCATTTGTTCCTTTGATTCAAGCATCTTGTTGGGTATTTGTAGTGAGAACAGGATCATTTTGGGTTCAAGGAGCTAAGGTAATCTTTTGGCTTTAGTTATTTCTTGGATTATGGTGTTGGGGGAAATCATGGAATGTTTGATTGTGTTGGTTTTATGGGTTTTATGGTATGGGTTTGTGATTATTAAGTTGTTGATGATTCAATACATGGTTTATTTTTGTAGGATTTGTACCAAGAGAGTGGATTCAAGATTTCCATTGGTTGTAAGTGGAATTAATTTCTTGTGATCACATGAATTATTTGTATTGTATTTCAATGGTTTTAATATGGTATTCCCTTCCATTTGATTCATGTTATGTATGGATACACTTTGTTGTATACTAGAGACCTTTTTATGTCTCAATTATGTAAAAGGGAATACAAAGGAGAATAATCTTCAAAGTGTTTGATTTAATGTCCAAGAGAGAATTCAAATGATTTATTGGATTGATAAAGAGATAGTCAAAGATTGCATGCAATTAGTTGATCAACGACCATAGGCTTATATCCCAACAGAGTAATCGATTATATCGATGGGATATAGGTACAGAGACAGAGATACTATTGAAATATCAATCCACCAGAGAAAAGAGAAATACTATCGTTATGTTCATGTTCTACTATATTAGTCATGTTTTAAGATTTAGATGGTATTTAATGATTTCAAAGACATGTTTTACAGAGTATGATATGTACAGATTGTTATGTAAGAGTTTCACTTGCTGAGTTTTATACTCATTACAGTTATTTCATGTGATGCAGATAAGAGAGACGAGCCAGGATGTTGATTGGAGCCGGGGTCATATGCATACAAAAGATGGAAGGAAGAAGATATTTTGCTAGCATTTTGACATGATCAAAAATGATATTTTTTATTTTGATGCAACTCTTTATTGATCATGTATATACTTTTGATTGTAAAAATTTTATGTCAAGAGAATTTTAAATCCTTCTTTCCTTTAAGTAAATTATTTTTAATATTCCGCTGTGTTATTTTATTAAATCAGTCGAGGGCGTTACATGTTTAGTTAGAGACTCAACTGATGAAGTCACCCTAACTGGCAATCGCTGTGGGAATACTTATAAAGTCAGTTGGACTGATCAACCTCATGCACCAGTTTGTTTCATTACTTCGAAATCTTCTAAAAACTGGTTGTGGCATAAGAGGTTGAACAACTTAATTTAAATATATTGCTTATCTGAGTAACCATGATCTTGTAACTGGTTTGCCCAAAATATATTTCTCAAAGGATAAAATTTGTTCAGCATGTCAGTTTGATAAGAAAGTAAGATCCTCATTCAAAAACAGAGGTCGTAAATCATCCTCCCGATTCTTAGAGCTGTTACATATGGATCTCTTTGTCCCAATACTAGTCATGAGTTTAGAGGGAATGATATACACTTTAGTAGTTGTGGATGATTTTTCCAGATTTACTTGGGTTATATTTCTCAAATCTAAAGACCAAACTGCTGCACAACTGATTAAACTCTTTAAAAGATTATTAAATGAAAAATCAGTTGGGATTGATCGAATAAGGTCTGATCGAGGGACTGAATTCATCAATCAAAATCTTTCACAATTCTTAGAAAATGCTGGAATCAAGCACGAGCTCTCAGCAGCAAGAACACCTCAGCAAAATGGTGTAGCTGAAAGAAGAAATCGGACCCTTAAAGAAGCTACTAGAATAATACTTGCTGATTCTGGTATTTCTCAAGGGTTTTGGGCAGAAGCAGTAAACATTGCATGTTATACTCAAAACAGATCAATGATTAATAAGAATCATGTGAAAACAACATATGAGATCTGGCATGGACGAAAAAATGTGGTTTTCTACTTCAAAATATTCTGCTGCAGATGTTTTATTCTCGATAATGGCAAAAATCAGTTAAAATCTTTTGATGCTATATTCAGAGGGAATATTTCTTGGATAATCATCAGTTAGTAAATCATATAGAGTTTTTAATAAAAGCTCTTTAAATGTTGAAGAATCAATACATGTTGTATTTGATGGATCTATGCTAACTGATAAGCCAACTGATCCAGTTGAGCTAGTTGATCGATTTACAAATATCAATTTGGAGGATGATAATGAAGAAAAGAATCATATCAATCGAAACATCCTTCAAACACCTGAACCAGAAGTATTTGATCAATCAGTTGAACAGAAAATTATTCCTGATAATCAGTTGGTGGAGCATATAGATAATATTTAGTTACCAACTGATCCAGCTCCAACTGAAACTGAAGAGAGCATCCAGTTGCCAACTGAAGCAGTTACTGATTTGGACATAACAAATACTGAACTCAGATGGAAGAAATCATATCCTCCAGAATTAGTGATAGGTAATCCATCTGATCCGGTAAGAACTAGAAATCAAATGCTTAATTTATTCATTCATTCAGCCTTTGTTTCACAACTGGAACCGAAGAAAACTGATGAAGCTCTTGCTGATCCTAACTGGATAAATGTAATGCAAGAAGAGCTCAATCGGTTTACCCATAACAATGTATGGAACTTAGTTCCAAGACTAGTTTGTAAAACTATTATAGGTACAAAATGGGTATTCAGAAACAAACTGAACGAAGATGGTTCAGTTGCACGCAACAAAGCAAGACTTGTGGCACAAGGATATAGGCAAGAAGAAGGAATTGACTACGAAGAAACGAATGCACCAGTTTCAAGACTGGAAGCAATCAGAATGTTCCTTGCCTATGCATCATTCATGAATTTTAAATTCTACAGATGGATATAAAAAGTGCCTTTCTGAATGGTCAGTTACAGGAAGAAGTTTATGTTGAACAACCTCCAGATTTTATCAATCACTATTTTCCTGATCATATCTATCATCTGAACAAAGTTTTGTATGGTCTCCAACAAGCTCCAAGAGCTTGGTATGAGACGCTCTCAAAATTCCTAACTGATCATGATTTCACTATTGAATCAGTTGATTAGACTTTGTTCAAATTCTCTAAAAATAATGATATTTTACTTGTGCAATTTTATGTTGATGACATTATTTTTGGGTCAACTAACTCCAAATTATGTGAGAAGTTTTCTAAGTTAATGCAGGACAAATTTGAGATGAGTATGATGGGTGAACTGACATTTTTCCTCGGTCTGCAAGTGAAGCAACTGGAAAATGGTATTTTTATATGTCAAATCAAATATACAAAGGAATTGATTTAGAAATTTGGCATGGAAACATGTCTAGCTGCAAGTACTCCCATGAGTTCATCAGTTAAACTCGACAATGATCAAGGGGGAATATCATTTGAGACGACACTATACAGAGGTTTAATATGTTCATTATTGTACCTAACTGCTAGTCGTCCTAATATTGTATTTGTTGTTTGTATGTGTGCCAGATTAAAAGCAAATCATAAAGAATCGCATTTTTCAGCTGCCTAACTTATCTTAAAATTCTTAAAGGCACACAAAATGTGGGATTATGGTAAGTAAAAACTCTTCTTTCAATGTAATTGGATATTCAGATGCAGACTATGCAGGATGCAAGCTAGATCGTAAAAGGACCAGTGGATCATGTCAGTTTCTAGGAGACAGATTGATCTCGTGATTCAACAAGAAGCAAACATCCATAGCTACTTCCACAACTGAAGCAGAATACCTTGCTACTGGAAGCTGCTGCGCCCAACTTCTCTGGATCCAGCAACAACTGAAAGATTATGGGGTTGATGCTAAAGAATCGCCAATATTTTGTGACAACACAGGCACAATGGCATCACTTACAATCCAGTTCTACAATCAAGAACCAAGCACATTGATGTTAGGTATCACTTCATCAGAGATCATGTTCTGAATAAAGCAATCAGACTGGAGTATGTTCCATCTGAACAACAAGCTGCTGACATCTTCACCAAACCTTTACCAGAGACTAAGTTTTCTCACTTTCGAAATATACTTGGTATAATTGATTTAACTTGATTACATCATTTTTGCTGTCATTATTATCAGTTATAACTGTTTAAGTTATTTTTTCTTTTTCGGACACTAACTTTGTAAGGCTCGAGATTTATTAGTCTTCGTTGATGTGATATTCGGAAGATATGAGTATGCATGACATGTAATGAGAGGCACTAAATGAGATTATGAAGTGTTGCATGAGATATAGACCGCACCCGCGCCTAAAGAAGGACAGCACCCGCGGTGCATAGGCAGAAAGTTGGATAGAATTACAGTAGCAACACCGCACCCGCGGTTCCAGAGCCAGCGCACTCGCGGTGCAGCTACAGTAGGGTCACCGCACCCGCGGTGCAGAACTGACCGCACCCGCGGTCGACGTTTGTGCAAATTGGGATGGACAGCCGAAGCTTGAGTACAGCCGCGGTTCATGAACTACCGCACCCGCGGTCATGCGTGTTACTTGAAAAATATGACACTTGTCCCTCAACATGCATGATATATATATGAGGTGTTAGAATTCTTTCCTTCCCATTTCAGCAACCAGAGGACCGAGACCATTAGCAAGAAAGCTTCAAAGTTTCTTCCATTCTATAATTGGGTTTGCGCAAGATTTAGCCATCCAAACTTAAATCCAATTTCGGTTTTGAGCTCCTCTCTTCAAGGGCTAGCTAAGGATGTAAGTTTCATTCATTTCCTGCATGATTTGAGATATTGTGATTGGGGAAATTGTGAATTTCACTAGATTATGTGTGATTGTAAAGTTGGTGATCGTATATTCGTAGTCGGATCGAAGAAATATTATCGTATGCAATTGTTATGAAATTCCAGCGTAGTTATGATTGAACATGTTCAGATTTCAGAGTTTAGAGTGTGTTATGAAGAGAATGGTGAATTGTTGATATTGATTATATTGTGTTGATTGATCGGTATCGAGAAAGTACGCTGTTATGCCGTCGAAATGTACCGAGATTGAATATTGATGTGTACATATATTGAATTGAGTTGTGTATTGATACATATACTCCTCGATACTGTCATTTCAGATTGATTGACATTAACAGATTCAGATTCCAGACTTTGACTTCGACAGATCGACGGAAAGAAATGTATAAATCGATGTGAATTGGGAGATCGACTGGAGTTAGATTTAACTCGAGTTTTCCTAAACCACATACTTGTATGTTATTGTTTCATACCTTTGTATGCTTTGTTTGAGTATGCTGATCTTATTGATGTGTGTAAAAGCAGTGGATAGCAGATAGCTATTGAGGGAGAGTCACTGATAGAGGGGCTAGGTTTTGACAGAGCGATCACTGGCCCATTGCACATTGTCAGAATAGGATTGGCAGACATGCCAAGTCTTTGGTAGATCTGCCAAGACATTGGACGTTTGGTGTATCGATGTGCTTAAGAGACAGAGCAGCCTTTATTGCAGACTATTCGATACAGATCAGACAAAAGTCCAGGAATAGGGACGTATCAATTACAACCACCGCGAATGTAAGAGATAGGTGGGAGACTTGTTACGTTCTTATTCAGACCGGGATCCCTAGATGAGAGATGAGTCGAGTCTGAGCGATTGAGTCAGAGTCTTAGAATCACAGAGTGTGATTCAGAGTCTATATTGATTCATATTTCTTATGTGATACATGTTCATAGTATGAATTACTGTTTGATATCAATTTATGATTTCAGATTATGATACATGTCTTCATATCTATTTCATGCTTTTATATATGCTGTTATATGAAATGCATGTATACATGATTTATACTGGGATTTATTCTCACCGGAGTATCCGGCTGTTGTCTTGTTTGTATGTGTGCATGACAACAGGTGGGACAAGATCGGGGTCAAGAAGATGATGAGAGAAGATGAGTTAGATTGGTGATTCCGAACTTATTGTAGACTTGGTTTAATACTTGAAATTTAGTAGTTGAACCTTAGACTAGTTTGAATAATTGTTGTACATGATTGTACTTTTATACTGAGATGTATATTAGTTAAATTCCATTACGTTCCGCACTTACATTTTTAAAAAAATAAAGAAAAATTTTTAGACCCTGTTTTATCTTAATTGATTATTAAATCTCAAAGATTATTTAGAAGATGATTAGCGTCCGGGTCCCCACAACAGGTGGTATCAGAGCGATAGATCCTTTAGATTGCGATAAAAGATAGAATGAGCGGGGTAGATTGAGTTTTCATTCCTTGCTCGTGATTGCTAGCATGATTTATTGCTTTAATACTTGATTTCCTGAATATCTGAATTGATTTGATAATATATATGATTGAGAATGAATCAGACCCGATTCTTGATCAGCTGTAAGATGATCGGAGGAGGATTGAAACAGAACTGTTATATCTGGTTACTGATGATTTTGATAATCAGATCTATCTCCTCGAGGAATCACAGAACAGAGAAGTATCTTGATTGATCAGATGGATGTGTCAGAAACTTTGATGGAAACACAGTTACAGAGGTTTCAGTCATTTCAACCGCCGATTTTAAGGGGTACGGAGACGTTTATTGATTGCGAAAGTTGGCTAGATGATATAGAGATACTGTTTGATTCACTTGAGTATCCCGAGGAACAAAGAGTTAAACTGATTGGACATCAGTTACGGGAAGTCGCAAAGAGCTGGTGGATTGCAACCAAGTCTTAGAACAGCATGGTACAGTGATTTCTTGGAAGATCTTCAAAGTTGAATTCTATCGAAGGTTTTTCCCAGCTTCGTACCGAGAGGACAAGAAGGCAGAATTTGAAAATTTGAAACAGGGTCAACTAAACATTGCAGAATATGTTGCCCACTTTTCTACCTTGCTACGTTTTGCTCCTCACGTGGCTGAGAATGATGAAGCTCTGATTGATCGTTTCATCAAGGGATTGAATCCTGAGATATTGACATTGATAAGTGTGAGCCGACCCTATACTTTTATTGATATTTTGAGTAAAGCTAAGAGAGCCGAAGCTAGTCTGATGAGACGGAAAGGAGCTTCGTTTGTACTTCCAACATTGAGACCACAGCAACCACCTCTCAGACTTGAGATTGGTGGCAGCAGTGGTGGAAAGAAAGATTATTTGGAAGCCAGAGGAAGACAGTTCAAGAGGTCTGGCAGCAGTTTGTCTGATTCCAGTGGTTCTAGCCAGAGTTATACTGGAGTTTATTGCAGCGCTTGCGGAGGGAGACATTCCACAGAGCAATGCCAAGGAGTACTTGGTAGTTGCAACATTTGCAAACAGCAAGGACACTTTGCTAGAGTATGTCCACAAAGAGATTCCCGAAGAATCCAGGGAACAGAAGCAGCTGGTGACAGTGATCGAGGAACAGACACAGGACACACCTGATGATAGAGTGGCAGGTACTGTTCTTTTATGATTATATTGCATAGGTATTGATATATACTAATGCATTCCCTACGATTATCTTTGACTAAGTTGCATTGAGATTTGCTGTATCTGTTGAGTCAGTTTGTAGTGTAGTACTGATTCCCTTACTTTTTGGGAAAGAAAGATTGATATCAGAGATTTCTGTGAAATATTGTATACTACAGTAAGATGAGAATGAGGTCGAGTTAGATTATGATGCACTTGTGTTTCTGATTTGACCGCATTATTGATATTAATATGCTGAACAAGTACAGAACTATTGTAGATTCCTTCCAGAAAATCATAAGACTCAGACCAGATAGGGCTGATGAGTAGGAATTCCACGGTAAGGATTCTAGATCTATAATTCTTTTGATATCTGTATTGTTTATGACTCGATTGATAAAGAAAGGAGCAGATGTTATCCTTATGTATTCAGTAGACATGCTGAAATCGAGCCTAGTATTGGCAGATTTGCCAAGTGATGTACGAGTTGGTTGACGTCTTCCTAGATAAGATTTTGGATTTGCTTTATATCAGGAAGATAGATTTAAGAATTGAATTGATACTAGGTACTGTTTGTATTTTAGAATTCAGTACCTAATGATATTGAATGTACAGAATGTCACTGAATGAATTGAAAGAATTGGAAGATCAGTGGAAGAGTACCGGCCAGGAGTTAGATTTGATTTAGTGTTTCTTTGTGGCATGTTTCAGTATGTTCAGAGATATTCTGATGATTTCAAGCTCGTTGTATCTATGATATTTTGATATATTTGCAGCATCTGATTGATTGAATCGAATATCTGAAGATTGTATTGAATACTCTGAGAATTGTGATTATTGTATACAGAAATTATTCAGATAAGAATCTTGCTTAAAACAGATTGTATTCAGAAAATATCTGAAGTTAATATATCGATTGATTGGGACACAGTTGAGATTGTGATCAGTGACTGAGAACGATACCAATATCAGAAAGATCAGAAATTTCAGAAATGTCAGAAATTTATTTTGTGAGTTGGCAGATTATCTTATACGATAGTTGTTTTGTATCTGCTTGAGCATTGTTATTGTTCTAAAACAATATTTGAGACAGATTATATTGTTTGAGGGCATATTATATTTGCAGATGATATATAGCAGTTGATCAGAACGATATGAAGATGTGATTGATTAGTCAGAATTGACAATATTGCCAGAAATTGCCATTTTATGAATTTATTGAACTCACTAGATCAGTATAGATTAGTGATATTGTGAATCTGATTTGATAGTACTGTTATTCTGAGTCAGTGTTGGATACAGATTATTCAAACCGAATCAGAGCTGAATTCGAGAATTTCGGCAGTTCAGAGATTTAACCAGAATGTTTAGAACTTAAATTCGATAATTAGAGCAGAACATCGATCAGAGTGGCAGATATGTGATTTCTACTGTATGAGAATGATTATCGTATGATGTCAAATGTGTCAGATTTGCACGACAGAATTTGATATCGATAGTCAGAATCGAATACCAGGTAGGTATTTTTTCTTTTAATTTATATTATTAACTGATTTTTTTGTACCAAATAGTTCGAAACGGAAATGACAGGTAGTGTCCGAAACGCACCGTAGTAGATTCAGTTTCATTTTGGTGAATGAGAATGTATAATATTCGAACATATAGTTTTTGACATAGACAGATTAAATCAGTTGTGGCAGAATTTGTACTGAAATGTCTGAATCGCCAATAAATGAAGATAGAAAGATAGAAATCAGAAGAGTTATAACGGAATTTGTATAATTCTGACTAGACATGGGGAGTATACTTCGATGAATTTCGTAATGAGACCACTACCATACTTTCCAGATTGTGATATAATATGATGGTGATTGACAGATTGTTCAATTTATATCTAGTAGTGGTACAAGATGACGTACACACATGACCAGATGACAAAGATCGATGTCAAAGAAATAGTCAGATTGACCCGAATGTGAAATAGATTATATCAGATTGTGAATTATTGTACGATAATAGTTATCAGATAACAAGATGGATAATGAAATAGTTACAGACGACCCATTGTACAGTAAGTTGACAGGGCATTAAAGAGACTATCTAAAAGACAGAATTTGTCATGAGATTAAGATTTCAGAATGGATTCATTGAGATGAGTTTCTGATTTAAAACTCTGTATACATTCCTTCTGATATGTCTGAATTGATTACTTGCGATTTCGAGGACGAAATCATTTCTTAGAGGGGGAGAAATGTAAGGCTCGAGATTTATTAGTCTTCGTTGATGAGATATTCGGAAGATATGAGTATGCATGACATGTAATGAGAGGCACTAAATGAGATTATGAAGTGTTGCACCCGCGCCTAAAGAAGGACAGCACCCGCGGTGCATGGGCAGAAAGTTGGATAGAATTACAGTAACAACACCGCACCCGCGGTTCCAGAGCCAGCGCACTCGCGATGCAGCTACAGTATGGTCACCGCACCCGCGGTGCAGAACTGACCGCACCCGTGGTCGACGTTTATGCAAATTGTGATGGACTGCCGAAGCTTGAGCGCAGCCGCGGTTCATGAACTACCGCACCCGCGGTCATGCGTGTTACTTGAAAAATATGACACTTGTCCCTCAACATGCATGATATATATATGAGGTGTTAGCATTCTTTCCTTCCTATTTCAGCAACCAGAGGACTTAGACCATTAGCAGGAAAGCTTCAAAGTTTCTTCCATTATATAATTGGGTTTGCGCAAGATTTAGCCATCCAAACTTAAATCCAATTTCGGTTTTGAGCTCCTCTCTTCAAGGGCTAGCTAAGGATGTAAGTTTCATTCATTTCCTGCATGATTTGAGATATTGGGATTGGGGAAATTGTGAATTCCACTAGATTATGTGTGATTGTGAAGTTGGTGATCGTATATTCGTAGTCGGATCGAAGAAATATTATCGTATGCAATTGTTATGAAATTCCAGCGTAGTTATGATTGAACATGTTCAGATTTCAGAGTTTAGAGTGTGTTATGAAGAGAATGGTGAATTGTTGATATTGATTATATTGTGTTGATTGATCGGTATCGAGAAAGTACGCTGTTATGCCGTCGAAATGTACTGAGATTGAATATTGATGTGTACATATATTGAATTGAGTTGTGTATTGATACATATACTCCTCGATATTTTCATTTCAGATTGATTGACATTGACAGTTCAGATTCCAGACTTTGACTTCGACAGATCGACGGAAAGAAATGTATAAATCGATGTGAATTGGGAGATCGATTGGAGTTAGATTTAACTCGAGTTTCCCTAAATCACATACTTGTATGTTATTGTTTCATACCTTTGTATGCTTTGTTTGAGTATGCTGATCTTATTGATGTGTGTAAAAGCGGTGGATAGCAGATAGCTATTGAGGGAGAGTCACTGATAGAGGGGCTAGGTTTTGACAGAGCGATCACTGGCCCATTGCACATTGTCAGAATAGGATTGGCAGACATGCCAAGTCTTTGGCAGATCTGCCAAGACATTGGACGTTTGGTGTATCGATGTGCTTAAGAGACAGAACAGCCTTTATTGCAGACTATTCGATACAGATCAGACCAAAGTCCAGGAATAGGGACGTATCAATTACAACCACCGCGAATGTAAGAGATAGGTGGGAGACTTGTTACATTCTTATTCAGACCGGGATCCCTAGATGAGAGATGAGTCGAGTCTGAGCGATTGAGTCAGAGTCTTAGAATCACAGAGTGTGATTCAGAGTCTATATTGATTCATATTTCTTATGTGATACATGTTCATAGTATGAATTACTGTTTGATATCAATTTATGATTTCAGATTATGATACATGTCTTCATATCTATTTCATGCTTTTATATATGCTGTTATATGAAATGCATGTATACATGATTTATACTGGGATTTATTCTCACCGGAGTATCCGGCTGTTGTCTTGTTTGTATGTGTGCATGACAACAGGTGGGACAAGATCGGGGTCAAGAAGATGATGAGAGAAGATGAGTTAGAGTGGTGATTCCGGACTTATTGTAGACTTGGTTTAATACTTGAAATTTAGTAGTTGAACCTTAGACTAGTTTGAATAATTGTTGTACATGATTGTAATTTTATACTGAGATGTATATTAGTTAAATTTCATTACGTTCCGTACTTACATTTTTTTTAAAAAAAGAACAATTTTTAGACCCTGTTTTATCTTAATTGATAATTAAATCCCAAAGATGATTAAGAAGATGATTAGCGTCCGGGTCCCCACAAACTGCTCAGTTAGTCAATTGTTAGTTGCATTTAAATTAATTATTATCAGTTAATGTTATTCGTGTGACATCAGTTTGCTTGCAGAAAAATGAAAAGATAACGATAAACTAAATAAGCCTTTATTTATAAAAGGTGGTGCGTACATTGATAATCTTTTTTTTCACCGCAGACCTCCACGAGGATAACCAAGTGGTTAATCTCCCATAGGAAGTCTTTAGGAAGCCCTCTGAAATAGTGATCTTTTTCATAATCCTCCTTTCCTTTTTAAGCATCACACGGTAGACTCCGTCATCAATGAAGATTTCCACCTCATCAGCAACGCGAAGGCGCCGCCGCGGATACTTACTCGTCGTTGCTACGCGTTTGGGGGTAGCAACTGATCCTCCCTGCTGGAAGGATTGAATGTCTTGAAGCTTTAGCAAAAAATGCAGAATCTTCTCATAAACTTCGTTCTCCATTACTGGCTTCGTGCTTCTACAGCTGAGAGCATAAACGTTTCAGCCATATCTGGACTTTTTGAACCACTTGCTCCTGCCATTATTATTTGTGACTGATATCTACTTGATGATGAATTGTGATTAACCATGATACTCTTATTTATAGTCAAGGATCAAGGCATCTGAAGAGACACGATCATTAAACTAGACGATTCATCTTCTGAACACAAGATTTTTTTTATTACACGTCATTTTAACCGTCGTTTAAATTTCCAAAATTTAAAATATGCATTTATTAAGGGGGAATATCTGATTCAACCGGTTAACTGAGAAGAAAATAGTCAGAAGGCCTTCAGTTGATGTGACTCAGTTCACAACTAACCACTCAGTTGATTGCTCCAACTGATCTTCTCCGATACGTTAAATGGTTAATCAATAATGATTCGATATTAACTGATGTGATTGATTGTTTACGCATTAATTATTGTCTTTCAACAAATAGTTTTTTGAAACGTGGACCTATGTGATCCATCTATATTCTTCACACGTTTTCATAACACGTACACACACTTTTATCTAAATTTTTCCTAGAGTAACACGTGTCCAAATATTTAAACAATCACATCCATATTTACTATACCCCGCCTCAATTCAGTTCTTCTCTCTTACGCTCACATTAGCATTCAGAGCAAATTACTACTCAAAGCTTATCATCTTTTGCAGATATCACTTCACTCAAATGGCCAACCAAGTTCCTGCTCACATTCTCAACACCGTGTCTGTTGATTTTGATTCAGTCTTAACTGTGAAGGATGAAGGATGAAGGCATCAAAAAAATCTTTCTCAAACTGGAGCAGCCAGGCTGAAGGGATTTCTGAGAAAATCTCCCCAAGAAATTTATATGAAGGAGATTAAAGACTTTTACAGCTAATGGATAAATCACTATTGATGGCAAGATCGCTACTACTGTCAACACTCAGCTGCTGATTGTTGATGAAGACTTCTTCAGCGATCTATTTCAACTGCCTTCTGAGGGGCTTGCATATATCTAGGTTTCCGATCCCAAGAAGGAACTGAAGCAAGAAGTACAGTTGCTGGCAGATATTGTAGCCAAAGGGCTATTGGCAAAGGCGGGTTCATTTGCTGCCCTAACCCTTAAAAAATTTCAAGCCATGACGGCAATCATGGTTGAAATGAAAATGAACTGGAAGAACATTATTTTCAATATCTTGAAGAACAAGTTCCAATCAACCATGCAATCCAAGGGATACGCAATGCAACTTAGCTATTTGCTGAAGGTGAAGGAGTTAGTGGGTGATGCTACTGAGAAATCATCCAAGTTCAAGGTTTTCAATGCTAAAAATGTCTAGCCACCGAAGCTCAAATTGGACATGTCTTCTTAGCAGTTTTTGAAAGTAAAGAAAGAAATTGGGATGCAGAAAATTCCCAAGTCAGTCAAAAAGGATATGACAAAAATCCAGAAGAGAATCAAGCGCCAACTGAATGTCTCTGAGACTGACTCTGAGAAGACTACGTTGCCCAAAATAACCAAGAAACCCAAGACTCTGTAGACCAAACATGCTGCTACAAGTGGAACCATCAGAACTGAACGGCTGATTCAGTCAGAAGTTCAACAACCTATTCAGGCTATACCTCTGCAAGATATTCCATCTAGATCTTCAGCTGAGGTTCAGTTACCTCAATCTGCTGCTCAATCAAAGGAAAATATTACCGAATTTGGTGATAAAAAAAATCGGCTCGAATCAAGGTTCCTTTGATCAAAATTAATGGCCACACTCCTATACCAATTGCAAGACCAAAAGGAGTAGTAATCAGGGAGAACATTGAAGCCACAACTTCAGGGCTCAGCATTCCTCATGCCCTAACTGATTCAAAGGCAAAGGGAAAATGCAAGAAGAGCCTAGGCCAATAAACCCAATTCAAACTCATATTGATATGATATGGAAAGAGATCAATGAGTTTTCTTTGACAAAGCTGAAACTCTACGATGAATGGCTTAAACTCATAATTGAAGTTTTTGTTTCGCAGTTTCAGAAGAAATCATTTCTGGAGAAATTTATAAAACTGGAGAAGGTTGTGCTTAAAATGGTCAAAGATTCTTCAATTGTTCAAGCTCTGAAGCGAAAGAGATACTTCTTTCACCAGATACGTGAGAAAAAGTTACAAAAAATACTTACTCAGTTGCGACTCAATTTTGATCATACCAGTCCAACAACATTCAAAGATAAAGCTGTTTATGACCAACTGGACTCGGATCTTCTATCGCTCCAGATAGAAATAAAACAATGGGAAATTGACCAAGAACCGACTCTTCCAGCAGTTTCCCAAAATCTCTCAACTCAAGAGCCAACTGAATAATCAGCTCAACATCAGGAGCAGTCCAAAGAACCAGTTACTGAGTTTTCCCAGCAAGCAACTGATTCCATTTCCGAAAATGTACAACCATTTTCTTCTGCACCTTCATCCTCAACTGCTGAACTTAAACTTTACTAAGATACAAAGCTGTCACTGGCCAATCTTGATGAAGTTATCAATTCAGTTACCGCTGATATCCAGCTGGAAACTACTGAAGCAGTTGAAAAAAATTTTGAAACTGAAGTTCCAGCCAATCAGGCTGAACAGCCAGCCGAACAGGCTATTTTTGAAGTAACTGAACAGCCAGTTCAGTCAGCTGGAATGACCGAACATGTATTTTTTTGAAGAAGCTCAGTTAGACTCGGCACAAACTGAAGAAGTGCCAACTGGAGAACCAGCTAAAATTTCTGTTGTTCATCCAACTGAAGAACTAGTTTGTACATTAGCTGTGCAACAAACTGAAGAGACATCAAGTACCTCTGTAGATCCGAATCCTTCTCAACAACTTCAACATGAAGTCTTACAAAAACAGGACTCGGAACTTGTAGCGCCCCGAAAATCGAAAGTCCACATGAACCACATGCATGCAAATTATTAAATTTCTTTGGTATTTTATTAAATTATTTTAAACCATTAAATTCTTGTTTATTTGATAAATTATGTGTTTAATTATTTTTATGTATAATTCATGCATGATAGAATTTATTTCACGAAATTTTAAAATTTCATGCATTAGGGCTTCTAGATGTATTTCACACTTGAACGAGGAATTGGTACCGGACCGGAGAATTTTCAAGAAAATTATCTTAATTACATTATTTGTTTCTATTAATTCATATAAGGTGTTTTTAAGTGTATTTTTTTAAAATGGGATTTTTGGGGTATTTTACCTACAAGATTTTATGTTTTTATGGTACACAAATTTTATCGATTCGAGAGATTTTTTGAGAGTTCAGTTAATATTTTCAAAAACTTTCTAACACGAAATATTTTTCAGGAGTGTGTTTGGATTAAATGAGCCTATTTTAAGTTTTTTTGGGCATAAATATTTTTTTTACTTCTAATTAAACAATTAAGACTCATTATTTACTAATTAATCATTTAAATATTATATTAATTACTACCCTACACCATTTAAACCACCATAAACCGACACCTATCCCTTTCATCATCATTCCTCTTGGTTTCATTATTTTTCAGAGCCTTCCACAGCTTTAAGTATCGGTTGTTGCTTGTTTTTTATGAGAGATTCATCCGGCTCTTCTCCGTTTCCCCTTTCTTCCATCTTCTCGCATAAAAGATCAACAGGCACGCTATGTACTTTTATTTCTGCATCATTCACGTTCTTATTACTGATGTATGTGTAGTCATGTAAGAATACTTTCGATCAAAGTATGAGCTCTAAATGTTTCGGCTTTTTACATGTATTTTTTCATTCTAGGCTTTGTACTCACGTTTTCTGTATTTGTGCAAGGGGCGGCTGTATTGAGATGTTAGGAGGCTGTATAGGTTTTGTTTTTTGGGGCTTAGTTGCTGGAGTTAGGAGCTTAGACGAGATCAGTGGGTTGCGAGGGCCGATCGTTGTTGGTGTGTTGTGCGAGAGGGAGTGCTCGATCGGGTTTGTTTTCGTGGTTCTGGCCGTGCGAGAGCCTTCTCCAGCCCTGGACTAGACCCTGATGGGTCTGAGTCGGGGTAAGGACTGGCTCGAACCGTGCCAGAGTAGACGGCAAGATCGCTTGAGCCTAGCTAAGAGAGGAAGCTTGACTTGTGTGGTTCAGAAGTTTGTCCTTCGGGGTGGGGCTGCGGCTTGCATGGGTGAGCAGCCGTGTGTTCATGGGTTCCAAAGAGGTCCTAGGACGGTCTAAGGGAAGCCAAGCCATAGCTGGTGCCGTCGGTTAAGCTAGGGGCGTGAGTTTGGGAGAAAGTAAGGGTAATGAGGTGCAAAATAGGGAAGGGCCGAGATTTGGTTATTTTTCTGAAACTTTCAGCCTTAATGTTTTAGGTCCAACTCTAGTATTTTAGGATCTTTTAAGTGTTTCTAAAATATGGGAAAAAGTTGGAAAAATTTCGGTTGAGTTTCGAGTCGATTCGGGTAAAAACCGGGACCTCGGTCCACGTTTTAAAACAATTAGGTTAAGTTATGAAATGAGCTCGGGTTTACGTCTAGGAATGATTATAAATAAGTTTTGGGATGTTTTAAGGAATTTGTTAAGTTTCGGATCAAAATAAAGAGTTTTGGATTTATCCGGTATTTAGTCGTCGCACGAAACGTAAATTAAAGAATTAATTGAAACGCCGAGATTTATGCTTAATAAAATTATGGAAAATTGTATTTAAGCTCAAATAATTATTAGATGTATAATTTTTTAAATTGGAATGTTTATGCTAAGGTTTGGTTTAATTCGTGATTAAAACGCATTAATAGGTTATATTTATAGATTATTATAAAAGTCATAGATTTAAACCAAATAAAAACATGGGAAAGTTCTTGTAGGCTTAAATAATTATTTGGGACGTGTTAGAGTCAATGAAATTAAGAAAATATAAAAAAAACGTGAAATTTTACGTCTAGGGGTGAAACTGTAATTTTTGGATTTCCAGGGGCAAAATGGTCATTTTGCACCCGGGGTGAGATTTTTGTCCTGGCAGTGCCATGAGCACAAATTCATGATATTTTAAATGTTTACGCATCATGATTCAAGAATTTTAAGATTTTAAAAAAATATACGTTGCATGCTTGAATTTAAAGAAAATTGCATTTATAGATGAATTTTATAAGTGATGAAAATGATAATGTTTTTAATGACGGGAATTAGTTATGGCTATCGAAGTATATGTAAATGTTTAAGACGTATATCTAAATGGTGATGATGAGGCCTCGGCACAGTGGATGGGTGATCCTGTCACTGATGTCCGACAGCCGCCGGATACCGCGGTTTTATGTATGATAGATCCATCGTAAATGATGATGTACGATAGTCACCTCTAATGAACTGAATTCACGAATGATATGATAAATGATAAATGATGAATGATGAATGATAAATGATGAAAGATGAATGATGAACGATGAATGATGAATGATGAACGATGGTTAACGATGAACTGTTTTGACACGTCATGATTGCATATGACACATTTGCATTAAGTTTTTAAAGTACATGAAAGATATGTTGAGTATGATATTTTTCATTATTGTGTGCTATGTATATGTACTTGTTATTCCTGGTACAGGCGTGTTGAGTCTTTAGACTCACTAGGCGTGTGTGAAGCAGGTGAGCTAAATGCTGAGGAGACTGGAGGTGCCGAACTCTCAGTAGGCAGACCTGGTGCGGTGACATGACCCGAGAACCACATGTTTTTCGCATTTTGATTTATGAGATTTGAGATGAGATGAATATTTTCATACGTTGATTATTTTAGGATTTTTATTAGTTTATGTTTTTGTATGATTATGGATGAGTTTTGTTATTTTAAACTGCGCTATTTTTATATTCAAATAAATACGATTATTTTAAATGATATTTTGAAAATGTGAGCTTTATAAAAAAAATATATTTCCGCATTTTTAAAACGAGTAGACGCTTCAGTTGGTATCAGAGCAAGGGTGATGTATAGGGTTGTGCCACCGCCAGCTTCCGCCGCTCAGTCTTCAATCCTCAAGTCTGTAAGCTTTTATGTTTTAAATGATTTAAATGATTTACTCTTATCACCTGCATATTAACATGATTTATGCTTTATGATGATCTACGGTATATGTTTAACTGCTTTTATGATTTAAGGATTTATTGTTTTAAAAACTAGATTAAATTGCATGTTGGTTACGTTTGGAATTGGACTTGTCTAAGAATTCGAATATTGGGCTTTAAGAGAAGTTGATAATAATTTGATTATATTGATTTTAGGTTAGAAGTACTGATGTTCTACTCTTTGTGGTAATAAGTTAAACTTGAAAATTATGAATGCTTTTGGAACTTGTAGAATTTCTAAGAAATTACTGATGGTTCGTGGTTGCTAGTTGAATTAATTTTTGAGGATTTCATGTAAGGATTAATGATTCGAAAACTACGACAATCTTTGGAGGTATAAAAACGTAGAATTTATTTAGGATGCATGCTCTACCTAGTGGGACCTAAGGATTGAATTGCATGGATTGAGAATTTTAGCGACCTAACTGTATTAACCAATAATTTGAGGACCTAAGTTCAACAATAAAATTCTAAGGGACTATTTCGAATTTACCAAACATTGAGATTAAATTTGTAGTTTTGAGAATTTTAAGGTTTAATGAGGCCAAGTTGAAAATTTTATGGGGAAAAATGCAAATTTCGAGGAGTTATAGGCCCAAAATTGTAATTTTCGAGAATTTTAAGGACCAAATTGTAAATTTTGAAATTTTGAGGATTAAATTCGAACTTTTGAGGAACACTTGCGTAAAATCAATAATTTTCGAGGTTATGAGAATTGATCTTGGGTCTAATAATCTTAAAATTATTGAACTTTATACTACGAGAAATCTATAAAATGAAATTAGGAACGCCAATTGCTTATGGGTAATGGTAGAATTTTCGAAATTAAGGACAAATTGAATAATGTTTTGTGGAAAATAAGAGTTAATGTTGCAATTTTAAGAAAATTTGGGGATTTGTTAAGCGGTAAGTGAGAAGAGAATGGTTTAATTAAATGACTTGAATTTTGATGATTTAGGCTTGAAGGGATATTTAGAACTTTAAAACATCTTAGTTATAAGGTTATAAGGAATGCTAATCAAGGGTTTTGTAGGATAGATCAACATTGGTTTGAAAGTTTAAATGCTAGAGAATTAATGATGTGAAAAATTTAAGAATTTAGAGTGATGACAATTTAAGATAAAGTTGATCAATTAGTTAAGTTATAATATTAGATAGTAAGTTAACTTAATTTTTGAGATCCTAAGCTTTGGTGTAGCTTAAGTTTTAATCATGATCTTAAGAGTTATAATTATACCTTGGTTCGAATTTAAATTTTCTAAAAAATTCGGTATGATTGATGGTTAGGTTACCCGATAGACGCATGTAAGAAATTGAGGTAGACACTTTTTCTTTAGGAAATTTTTGTAAGTCATTAAAAAACTTGAGAATAAGTGAATATGTGTGTTGGAATTATGTTATGTAATACTATTTGGGTTGCGCAAGCTTGAATTTTAATTTTATGAAATATGTGTTCGTACGGAAAATTTTGGGTGAAAAAAATAAATAAATAAAAGATAATTAGTGGTGTTCAACATAGGTTACCAGTGAACGAATATTAAGATTTTTACTCAAAAAGAAATCTAAAATCTTGATATGGGAGTTCTAGAATTCTATGGGTTATAAGTGAAGTTTATTTATTAAAGTTAGTCTAATGCTACCATAGGAGAAGTTATTAAGTTTCATACGCTAATATTAATTAAGCATTAGGGATAAATAAGAATGCGACATTCGTTTCAAGAAAAAAAGTCTAAGAGTCTTAGGCCTCAACTATATTTTAAATAGGAAGGGAATAATTTAAGCATGCAACTGATGCGAGAAGGGTTTTACTAATTATTTAGAAGATCATTATTGTATAATTGGGTTTTATGGATTAACGTTATTCGAGATTTAAGATTTGCAACAATTTTACATCCCGGATGTACTTGTAAATAGTAAGTTACGTAAGTTTTGTACCATAAGATAAATGTTCGATTCAAGGATCTTAGACTAATATTATTATGAGTTATGAGGTTGAGATAAAGTTTAACTTTTAAGTGTATTACAGAGGATAGAAGTCGATCAGTAATTTTTGGTGCTAAGGTCTCTCAAGTTGAACTGCATAAATACAAATGTAATAGATCAATGAACATTACGGGTATATTATAAGAAAAGTAAGACTCAATAAAATTAGGACTGTCATTTTTAATATTGGGAAGTTTGAGAAAAGTTCAAATTCGAGGTTATAGAAAAATGGAACTGAGTCACCATAAGTTGTTAAAAGTTGCAATTCGCAAATAAGGATTTTGGTAGGAAAATTTAATTAGGATTGAGGAAACGTAAGGACAACTTAATACTTATTTTATCAGAGTAGCACAGCGAAAGCGTGAATTATTGAGATTCTAGAATTAATGGTTTAAACTTTTTGTTTATCGAGAATAAGCGAATTTCGGGGACGAAATTCAATTTAATGGGGGTAGATTGTAACGCTCCGAAAATCGGAAAGTCCACGTGAACCACATGCATTCAAATTATTAAATTTCTTTGGTATTTTATTAAATTGTTTTAAAGCATTAAATTCATGTTTATTTAATAAATTATGTGTTTAATTATTTTTATGTATAATTCATGCATGATAGAATTTAGTTCACGAAATTTTAAAAGTTCATGCATTAGGGCTTCTAGATGTATTTCACACTTGAACGAGGAATGGGGACCGGACCGGAGAATTTTCAAGAAAATTATCTTAATTACATGATTTATTTCTATTAATTAATATAAGGTGTTTTTAAGTGTATTTTTTTAAAATGGGATTTTTGGTGTATTTTACCCACATGATTTTATATTTTTACGGTACACAAATATTATCGATTCGAGGGACTTTTTGAGGGTTCAGTTAATATTTTCAAAAACTTTCCAACACGAAATATTTTTCAGGAGAATGTTTGGATTAAATGAGCTTATTTTTAAGTTTTTTTGGGCTTAAATATTTTTTTTACTTCTAATTAAAAAATTAAGACTCATTATTTACTAACTAATCATTTAAATATTATATTAATGACTGCCCTACACCATTTAAACCACCATAAACCGACACCTATCGCTTTCATCATCATTCCTCTTGGTTTCATTATTTTTCAGAGCCTTCCCCAGCTTTAAGTATCGGTTGTTGCTTGTTTTTCATGAGAGATTCATCCGGCTCTTCTCCATTTCCCCTTTCTTCCTGTTGGATCTGGGTTTTCTACACGCCCAAACGCAGCGAAAGTTTTAAAAATTTTATTTATTTTGACAATCAAAATATGTTTTGCTTTGGGCGCTCGTATGATTTTGTCATTAGACATTCATAGGGCGTAAGAATTTATACCTTTGGTACCGGCCAAGGGTTACATTAGACCAAGTGTTTTTCCTTGGGGTATTTCAGTTATGTTTAGAGGTTAATGAATCGTGTATTTTAGAAGTACTTTGATGATTGTATGATTATTCTATCGATGACATTCTGATATATTCAAAGAATATGACTGATTATACCTAACATTCGAGAATTGTGTTGAGTACTTTGAGAACAGAGAAATTGCATGAAAACCTGTCAAAATGTGAGTTTTAGTTGAGACAGATTGTATGTTTGGGGCACAGTATATCCGAAGATGATATAGCGGTTGATCTGAATAAGTTGAGGACGTGATCAGTTAGCCAAGACCGACATTAGTGTCATAAATTCACAGTTTTATGAGTTTAGCAGATAAGTATCGATGATTGATGTTTCGAATCTGATTGAATATTGCAGTTGTTCTGAATTCGTGTTTGAAACATATTGTAGACCGTTGAGATTATATGTTGTCTAAGTCGAACCAGAGCTGATTTTAAGAATTAAAGCGGCTCAGAAAGTTTATCAGAACGTTCAGAACTCGATAGCGATGGTCAGAGAAGGGCATTGATCCGAGTATCAGGTTTGTGACAGTGTGTTTTATGTGAATAATCGTCTTGTTGTGCCAGATGTTTCAGATTTGAAACGACAGACATTATCAGAAGCACACAGTAGTCGATTCAGTATTCGTCCTGATGGCAGAAAAATGTATAATGATTTGAAAAGACATATTGGTGAAAAAAGATGAAAGCTGATATTGCTGAATTTGTATCCAAATGTCAGAATTGCCAGCAGATGAAAGACGAAAGAAAGAAATCAGGAGGTCTATTACAGAGCTTGTCTATTCCTGAATGGAAATGGGATTACATTTCCATGGACTTCGTGACGAAGCTACCACGTTCCTCCCAAGGTTGCGATGCGATTTGGGTTGTGATTGACAGATTGACCAAATCAGCATGCTTTATTCCGTATAAGATGACATACAGACATGACCAGATGGCAGAGATTTATGTCAGAGAGGTGGTTAGATTGCATGAAGTGCCGAAGTCGATTGTTTCAGACTGTGATCCTCGGTTTACTTCGCACTTTTGGCAGAGTTTACAGCAGGCTCTAGGTACGAAGTTACATCTGAGTACTGCATATTATCCACAGACCGACGGACAGTCAGAGCGGACTATTCAGATATTGGAGGATATGCTTAGAGCTGTAATGCTTCATTTTAGCAGTAATTGGCAAGATTCTTTGCCACTTTGTGAGTTTTCGTATAACAACAGCTATCAGACGAGTATTGAGATAGCACCGTTTGAAGCGTTATACGGCAAAAAGTGTAGATCCCCTCTGTATTGGGATTATATCTCTGAGGTAACTGAGATTGGACCTGATATGATCAGAGATATGACAGAAAAAGTGAAGCTGATTCAAAAAAAGATGAAGGCAGCTCAAGACAGACAGGCCAAATATGCCAATGTTCGACGTAGACCGTTGGTATTTGAGGCAGGATACCGAGTATTCTTGAAGATTTTTCCTTTCAGAGGAGTTGTCAGATTTGGCAAGAAAGGAAAGTTGTCTCCACGATATATTGGGCCACATGAGATTCTCGAAAAGATAAGAGATCGCCCCTATCGACTCGCTTTACCGCCTTCTTTATCTGGGATACATGATGTCTTTCATGTTTCTTTATTGAGGAAATATCTTTCCGATGCTTCACATGTCATTCAGCCAGACGAGGCAGAACTTGACGAGACACTGAGTTACTTCGATGAGCCGATCCAAATTCTCGATCGTAAAGAAAAGCAGCTCAGAACGAAGATTATTCCGCTTGTGAAAGTTCAGTGGAGTCGTCATGGCATTGAAGAGGCTACCTGGGAGACTGAGTCAAATATGAGACAGAGATTCCAAGAGTTGTTTAACTGATGTGAGTTTTCTGTTTAACTTCTGTTATACATTCCTTTCTGATATGATTTGATTGCCTGTGATTTCGGGAAAGAAATCGTATCTTAGGGGGGGAGAAATGTAATGCCCGAGATTTTGATTATTGTAATCATGAAATGAATTTGTCAATAAATTGATGTGATTATACACAGAAAAGGATCGGACCGGGGAAGACCGGAGAAAGAATGTTATGTGCCAGGACTGAGCACCTCGCGCATATGCGCGACCCAGTCGGGCGCATATGCGCGAGGTAAGCAGAGAACCTCGCGCATATGCGCGACAAGGACTGGCGCATATGCGCGAGTATGGCAGAGAATTGCAAAGAACCTCGCGCATATGCGCCGAGTGAGGGCGCGCATATGCGCGAGCTGCCGTGAGGTTACGCGCCGAGGAGGGCCGCGCATAAGCATGAGACGTGCAGCACCTAGAGTTAGCCACTTCGTCATGGCATGCAGGATATATATATACATATAACATTTCCCTTGAGAATGAGCAAGAAACAAGAACGAGAGCTTCAGGGGAATTGTCACTTTTCCTTTTTGAAAGTTGAAGGTTACAGAAGATCGTTTTTGAAAGTTGAAGGTTACAGAAGATCTGTCCGTCTGAATTTCAATCCGACTGCAGTACCGTGTTCTTATCGACGAGAACTACAACTGGACGTAAGTTTATTTATGTTCTGTTATGATTTGAAATTATGATATTACCAGAATCAGATATGATTGATATATGGTGTTCTTGACATAGTAGACATCGTATAATCGAGACCGATTTGAAGAACAGATGTCGTATGAAATTTTTATGATTTTCAGAATGGATTTGATAAAGTTTTGATATCAGATTTGTATTGTTATTGATTATGAGTTGTGGGAATTGATATCTGTTGATTTGTATTGCGGGGTATATTGAGATTGTGCAGTTATGCTGTTGAAAAAAAATGTGATTTAGTTCTGATTATATCCAATATTGATTGAGCGATATATTGATATCGTGCCTATTGGGAATGTCATTTCAGATTTCATATTGACAGATTCGAATTCGAGACTTCGACTTCGTCAGACCGAGAAGAGAAATGTATAAATCAATATTGATCCGGGATTGCACAACTCGAGTTTGATTTAACTTGAGTTTCCCAAAATCATATACTTAACTGTCATTGCCTCGATATGTTGCAATGTTTGAGATTGATATGAATATTCTATTGATTTATAGTTAAGCACATGTTATGTGAAGAGTCATGGGCGGATGTGCCTAGTTCTTGGGCTAATATGCCTGATATTTGGCGGAGATGCCAAGTCTTTGGCAGAGGTGCCAAGACACCGGACGTTTGGTCATATCGATGTTGCTTAGGAGTGGATTGACTTCTATCGCCAAGATTCGATATGGACAGGACCAAAGTCCGTAAATAAGAACGTACCGCCACCACGATCAGGAGAGTAGGTGGGAGATTGTTACGTTCTTATTCAGATCGGGATCCCTAGATTAGGAAAGTGTCGAGTCACAGATTATGAGTCAGAGTTTGATTTACAGTTTTATATCGATTCATGTCTTTCAAATTTGATACATGTTATTGATATTTGTTTCATGCTTTTATATCTGTTTATAGGATTGCATGTATACATGATTTATACTGGGAATGTATTTCTCACTGGAGTTATCTGGCTGTTGTTGTGTTTGTATGTGTGCATGACAAAAGGTGGGACAGGATCCGGGTCAAGACGAGGATGAGAGATTATACTTTAGTGTGAAGATTCGGACCCAGAAGGAGAGTAGGTTTCAGCACTTGATATTTAGTGGTTGAACCCTAGTTTGATTTTAATGTAATGGTACTAGACATGTACTTTTACTTTTGATATGTATATCAGATTGATTACATTACGTTTCCTCATTCGTATTTAAAAAAAAAATATAGAACCTATTTATCTTAATTGATTCAATTATCCCCAAAGATAATTAAGAAATGAATTAGCGTCTGGGTCCCCACAGTTACGATCTCTTAGTTACGTCCGATCAATTTGGTTCTTCAGTTCTTTTACTGATTTGTTTGTCAGACTCTGAAACTTCATAAATTCCAACATTTAAATAAATTCATACGGATTAAATGGACGTTTTAAAGTTTTTGGCGCTACAATTGGTTCGACCGTAGAACTCAGTATCATGCTAATATACCAGACGAGGCAGTACTTTCTTTACCCGAGTAATGAAGAAAATGCATGAAATAACTACAAGAGATGACAAACACAAATTACGTTCAAGTATCGATTCTTTAGTGATTGGAGATTTGAAGAAACCGGCCAAAACCACAAAGAAAAACTATCAAATTCAGGCAATAGTTTCACGAATAATGAAAACATCGATTCCTAGTGACATGATCGATTGAGGGATAATTGTTGAGCTATAATAGCTTAGTTTTAAAATATTGAATACCGATTAATTGAATTAAGCATTTTTTTTTTCAAACTAAGCAGAAGAAACTCATAACAATCTTTTACAGAAACCGATTAAACATTTTGGTAAAACATTTAAAAGATATACAAGTTGAATATGTAAAAACGTTTTGGTTGAAGCATTTTATCAAACACTTGATATGCAGTATTTTGGTATTTGAAGAACACATAAAATGTTCAGCAATGTATTATCTTAAAAAACAGTAGCAATAAGTAAATGCAATAAAATAAAGATGCAAAAATTTTTTATGGATGTTCGGATACAAACAACTCCTACGTCACCCCTTCTTCTACCTAGGAATGTTTCACTATAAGACTTTGATTTATACAATTCTACAAATCTATTTCAACTTTTGCCTAATTGAAACTCTTAGGGCATTCGATTGTACGCCACAATCTAACAATCCACATAATGTTTATCATCTCTTATCCCAAGATTACAAATACAATCTTTAATGTCATTGTATGAAGACTCACTTATCTAAATTCTGAAATTCAACTCTCATGTACATATGTGAGTGATTGTGAAACGACCCTACTTTTTACTTTAAAATTCTACTAATTTTTTTTCATTAATTCGAAAATCACCATTCATAAATAACTTATCATTTTCATAAATCAAAATAATTTAACGATTAGAATCTCAAGTGTATAAAATTTCTAAAATCGTCGATTACCAAAAAATCAACTTCTACTTTTAACATGATCAAAATTAACTTCAAAATAAATTATAAAATCTCTAATAACATCCTTTAAAAAATCCTTTAAACTTTTCCTATCAATCTAGTGCGGAAATAAATGTCCTTCGGAAATGTACAGCCGTACTCGATCCACTCAAGCTTCAGCGTCTCCCTCAATATCATCATCACCTGCAGCATTCAAACATAGTGAGTCTAATGACTCAGCACATTCTAAACATGAGTAGAAAATAACACATATACAAGAACATGCATTACAATCATACTTGTATTTAAAATAATTTTGAGTATAAATAAATCATATATCGTAAAATCATAAAATCATAAAGCTTTGCATCATTTATCATTTTGGGTAAAGTTTGATCCTTGAAAGTGACTAGCCTTTTATCATCTGGTCGACTGATCGGTCTTAGCTCACCATAGCAAATCGGGACGGGGACTAGGCACCGCCATGGAAATACGCTCGTCGGGCTCTTTCTGGGTCTTTTCCCTCACGACATTCCCATCAAATTGCAAGTTCACCGTACCTTTTCAAAACGGATCCCGTCATATCCTCTATATCATTTGTCACAGTCAATTCACCTCCTTCAAAATATTTTTCCTTTTTCCATTATAAAGCATAAAATATCATGACTTTCCAAAAATAACATTTTAACAGTAAAAATTGCACAACTTTACCATAAATCATAAAATTCAATATTTTCATTATAAACATTTTAAAATATCAATTAGCATGTATTATGATTCTTCAGCGCACTGCCAAGCCTTTCGTACTACGCGGGATGCAAAATTACCATTTTACCATCGGACCCGAAAATTCTCGATTTTAATATTTTCTTATTTTTATTGACCCGAGCCTATCCCAAATCACTATATAAGCTTAAATTCGTCCTTTAATACTTTACTTAGACGTAAACCCGAGCCTTTAGATTTAATAACTTATTTAGTAAACCATGAAGCGTTTTTACCCCGAATAAATTTAAAACTTAATATTTTCTTCTCAAGTTTTAAACATAAACTTTTCATTCCCAAACTTAAGATGACACCTTAAAATACACCTCTAAATATTTCTTAAACGTAAAATTTAGCTCCTCAACTAATTTCTCAATTCTTTTTAAAACTTAACCATACGTGTCGGTTTTAATACGTATCGAATCAAAATTTAACCAAATTTTACCAAAATTGAACCATGACTTATTAACACCTAAATAACCCTTTTTCATCCCAAACCAAGCCAATTAAAACACATAGAACAACTTAAACAGCTACTGAAAATTTGCACTCTTTTTCCGAAAACCTAGCTTGAACCAATCATATGCCCTTCGTTCCTAGGCCTCTTCTGACCCATCCAGCCCTTAGCACACCTTGTTGGGACCCTAACCGAACCCCTTGGAGCCTGCTGGACCAGCCCTTGCATGCTAGAGCCCTCAAACCCGTGCAACCTTGGACTCACACGACCAACCTTTGCCCTACAGCCCTTCCTCCTTGCACCACCCTTTTCTCAAGCCATCTAGGACCATGACTAGACCCTATTAGGAGCCCTGGATTTGACCCTATAGCAGCACACATCCGTGCCCTCCTAGAACCCAAGTTCGAAACCCTAGTCCCATAAAAATCAAATTTGCATTCATATTATTTCCCAATCTTTTTCAGCCCTTAAACATGCATCTATGGACCTTTAAACATGTGGAAAAACGTCCCTTCCCATAGCCATACCATGGCAGCCCCTTTGTATGTAGAACCCGTAATTAGACTACGTACGAGCCATGCATAATTCTAGTATTTACATGATTTTGTTGCTTGAGTATTTAAAGTTAATTATTTTATTATTTCATGCAGTAGTTTGATTTTTCAGTTATTTCAGTGAGGTCAGACTAGAGTTGGAGCTTTGAGATAGAATTTAAGATTCGATAAATATTTCCAGACTTTATTTTAGATAGCAAGTAAGTTAATTTAAGTTAATAAGGAGGTTTGAGGATTTAATTTAATTACTTGAGGTGAGTAGAAAATAAATTCATTTGAGTTCCTTAATTAAGGGGTTAGTTCACTGAATTATTTAAAGGATTAGTGAGTCTTTTAAGGGTTATTAATTTACTAGATAATCAACATTTCCCCTCCATTTATTAGTGAATTTTCGGCCCCCCTTAGTTGCTACATTATCCCTTGCCAACTCAACACATTTGACCCTTTCTTTGTTATTTAATAAGTAGGATAATTCTTCAATCTTTTTAGCACCATTTAATTAACCAATTAGTATTATCCTAGTCTAGTTAGCATGAAGGATAATCGGCCACCCCATCCAATCCCTCCAACAATTCATTTGATAGCAAACAACATTTCAAAATTCAAATAATGGTAGACTTGGTCACCCTTTGTATCCCTTTATTATGGGATCTCCCCTCACTCCCCTAACCACTTAATTCCTCTCCCCCCCACCGAAATCAGCAGCCATTTCAGATTAAAAATCGTGAGCACCATAGCCTAGAACAAGAGTGAAAGTCGAGAGCAAGAAAAGAAAAAGAAAGAAGCGCTCCACCTCCTCCGCGCCGAGTCGTCGTATTCTTTCGTTTTTCATTCAAACGAAAACCAAAGCATGTTTAGATTCTTTCAAACCTCAACCAAGTCCTATTATAATTATTTTTACATTACATGATCATCATTTCCATGCAAAAACCGAAACACACCAAGAATTTTCAGAAAAATATAACATGCAGATTTTTGGTTCTACCATGCTTCACGATTGGTATGTTTTGTTTCGATTTCAAGGATGGCTCGTTCCAGGGGCTCGAAGCTGCATATGAACATGTACTAGGACATGTTAGGGTCATGATAGAACGTTGGTTCCAGCCCCATACACAATAGAATTCGTCAATGACAGCACATCCCCCATGAGTGTCATATTGAGCTTCAAAAATTCTGTTTTGAGGTCAAGGGAAAGGATCTGATCTTGGCTGCCCTAAGGGCCTATAGCCATGGTTAGATCACTCCCCTAGCATGTCTAAGACGTGACTAAGTCGCCCTTTTGGTGGCTCGGTCCATGGTTCATCGGTTTTTAAATCAAATGCAAGAACAGCCCCCTCCCCTCTCGGCCCCCCTCGGTTTTGACAGCATGTATGAGTTCGGCTTTGGTTGGGTTGGTATGGATCTTGGTTGGCCTATGGCCCTTAGACACGGTTCATTCCATGCCCCTAGATGTCTAGATCGTGCCATGGTCAATCAATGGCCACTGGAACGAGTCGAGACAGCAAGCAAAGCAAAGCACCCCTCATGCGCGCAAAGGTGCTCTCGGGTGTAACTTTTCTGATGTTGCTGGAATACTTCGAATTATGGCTGGCCTAGGGCCCTTATCCATGGTTCAAATAATTCCTTGGGATGTTGGTAAGAGTCTCTGGTCGGTGGTTCACGCCCCAATGGCCGGTAGTCTCGAAAACAACACAAGATACGCGATGGTACAGCTGCTGGAAATTTATTGCAAGTTGCTGTGTTGGTTCGGAGGCTCGTTTGAGTTCTTGATTGGCTTTTAGCCTATGGCCTTGGACTGGACAGTGCCTCATCAAGTTAGGAAGGTCGTGTTTTTGACCGTTTGTGATTCGGATCATTTTTGAGGTCATACGAGAATTTACGGTGCGATGTGCCAAATTGACTCTCGAAAGAGCGTTTCTTGTTTTGGCCTCCATTTCACCTAGATTTCGACCCTCATCATTTTAGGAGCATTAGTTCATAATTTTAAGCGTATTTTAATCATGACTATACGTCGGTTCAGTGTTGGTTCGGGTTGGTTCGGAGTCATGATAAAATTCGAAGTCGTTAGACGTAATTGTCGCATTTTCAAACTTAATTGCATAGTTTGGTCAAGTATAAGCTATTGCATATTTTTCATGGCATATTTAGGTTGCAGAGAGCCTGGGAGCTATCCAATCCAGTTGGTAAAATATACAGGATATTTTCATTATGCCATTTAATTATATTACGTGCATGAAAATAGAAAATACTTATTTTTGAGATTTATGCGATATTGCTTGTGGTCAATTCACTATTATGGGAGCATTATTTCATACGGTCGCCAGTGACCGATCAGTTCAGTTTGGTACCACCCGGTCGCCAGTGACCGGTCAGCTCAGTTCAGTTTGATACTCCCCGGTAGCCAGTTACCGATCAGTTCAGTTCAGTGCAGGGGCCACAGGCGTAGACCATAATCTCAACAGAAAATTTTTATCAGTTATTTCAGTACAGGGCTCCAAGGAGCAAACATTTTCACTATGATTTTCAGTTCAGTTATGCACGTATTATAATTGTTTAGTACAAGTTATTTTAAGTATGCCTCATGACATGATATTTTATCCATGCAAATTACATTTTCTCGTTACCTACGATATTTGCATGCTGAGTCTTTAGGCTCACTAGACTTTATTGTTGTAGGTACAGATGAGGCCAGGGCCGAGGGCGGGGACCAGTGAGCCGGCTTGGGTCGGCAGTAGTGGCACCCGAGGACCTCAGTTTCAGCACATGTCATTTTATGCTCAAACATTTTTACCAGTTGTTGGACATTCTTTGAATTGTTATTTTTGGCAAACTTTATTTTCTTCCGCTGCTATATATATTTTTTTAAATATTGAACTTGATTCATCAGTTGATTTTATGGATGAGGCACTCCATTTATTTTAAAAGAAAAAATTTTTAATTTTCCGCAAATTTTCAAAGCAAGGATTTTCGGGCCTTTACATTGTACATCATAACCATGAATTTAGAAACACAATAACTCAAGTTTTGTTCATGTTATGCCACAAAAATGAAATTATACAAAGTGTATCATATTTTCCATGCAAACATGATTAAACACATCTAACAGATTTGAATGTTGCAAAAAAAAGTTTTAGAAACGTGCCTTTGCGTTTAAAACGCTCGAAATATGAATATCATAGCGGTGGAACTTTTGTGACAAACGGAGGACGATTTTTTTTTTTTTTTTTACCTATTTTCCTTTTCAAAACTCTTGTCAAAACTCCACCAAAAACCCACCTTGGATGCAAGGTAGTCTGGTGGTCGTTGTTGGAAAAAAGAACGAGGAAGAAAAACGAAGAACAAAGGAGAAAAATAATCGGAAACTTCCCTTGACTTGCAAAGGAGAAACGGCCGTTGTTCCCCTTTCCTACAATCTCACGTATTGTGTGTGTGTGTGTGTGTTACGGTGTGTGTAGGTGTTTAGAGGTGTGTGGGTTTATGCTTAAATTAACAAATAAAAAAATAAAAAAACTTCTTGACTTTTTAATTAATGGGCTTAGTCAACACTAGTTTTTAATTAATAAATTAGGCTCATTAGATAAATAAAATCATTAAGCTTTAATTATAACGGTTTAAAACATATCTTTCCAAAAATCTCCTTATACAATACATTAAATTACTTGGTCTAACTAATTAATTTAAATTTGACCCTAAAAATGCAATAATTCTTAAAATATTTAAAATAAATATTTTCTTAACTAAAAATAAAAATTTAGCTTTTAAATCTTTAACACTTTAATCGTTTCCGATCGTCTGAAAATATTTAAATAATGGAATCAAACAAAATTACCTGATTAATCATTTATTCATTCAAAATATATCATTCATGCATCCAAAATCATTTAACTAAAATATTTTAGCAATTTAATAATTTTCATGCATGCGGTCTACGTTGACTGAATTTCGAGCGTTACAGATTATGTGTGAAGATTTAATCTTTTTTGCATGTATAATCTCAAATGTATCATCACAATTGGGTTTGCTCTCTTGTAGGCTACTTATGCTTTGAGTTCCCTTCCAAAAGCTTGTATTTTATATTCAAGAAGTTTTATTTATAACATTAGCAATGTTACGAACGTTTGAAACAAGTATATGATCATTGAGAAAGTTTCTGTATTGTTTCTTATATTGAAACGATAATATTCGAGTTGCTGGTTATTTACTGGATTTGACCGCTACTGATGTAACGTTCCGTACTTTGTACTACTTGAATTTTGCGGAAAAATAAAAATTTTCTTAAATAAGAAATAAACTCTCAAGTTTCGATTTAAAAATAAATTGTTCATCGCAAAATATATGCGACAAAAGATGTCCAGTAAAGTTGCTAAAGAAAAATATTTGTTTAAACATCGTAAACCAAAACGTGAAATCAAAGTATTTTGAACATTGCATAAAAACTTAAAATATGGCGGTCATCGGGTTTAGCCTACCGCTCAGTCCAAGCCAGCTCACTGGTCCTCACCCCTCGTCTCCTCAAATTCATCCTCACCAACATCTATCAAGTCTGGTGAGTCTAAGGACTCAACATGTATAAACTAGAAGTAACGAGTAATACGTAATAAAATCACATGCAACTTTAAAATAGGACGTACATACTTGAACTTTAACTTGCATACATGAACTTAAACATACGTACATATCATAGACGTGCCATCAACGTAAAATTTTTCTTAAACACGCTTACATCGTACATACTTGAACATACATAAACTTCATCATTTTGCGTAGAGATATGTTTCAAAGCAAGTGACCCATACATAAATATGCATGATCAGACTAAACCACAGTACTGGGCTGACAGGAAAGATCCATTGCCACATACATGAGATCCCCGTTAATAATTTAACGGGTGGATTGGTCCCTGGTCATACTTTACCGCTTTCCAATCCTGATCTAAACCCGTTCATAATTTAACGGGTTGGATTGGTCCCTGGTTATACTTTACCGCTTTCCAATCCCATACATAATTTGGTCACAAGACATTTAGCATACCTCAAAAATTTAAAAGTATTTTCTTTGCACGTCGAACAAAATTACTTGGCACTGAGGGATTCGTTGGATCTCGCTTGGGCCACTGCTGCACATACTATCATGAGTTTAAAATACTTAACTTGCATAACTACAACGTAGGTATTCGTGCTCACCACTGAATCAAATAAATAGCTTATGACATTCTAGATTAATCGGGACTTGACCTCGTTTAATCATCGTACTAACCGTGATCTTGAACCCCAAATCAAATCTTAATGTGAAATTAAAATCATTCCCAAAAGATGGTACACGGACCCCGTGCCCAGGTCCGGCTCTAGGTCCGTGTAGGTTCTGGAAAGACACACCGAAAAGAAAGAAGGACACGGACCCCTTGCTAGGGTCCGTCTAGGGGTCCGTTTAGGCAATGGAAAATGGCACTTCGGAAGAAACAAGAGCACGGACCCCATGCCAGGGTCTGTGTTGGGGTCCGGCTAGCCTCAGATGAAAACAAACCTGCGGAAATTCTTATATAGTGCTTAATTCCCCCAACTCAATTGAATGGACTAAGAATCGATACTTTGAGAACCATCTTAGGACGCTACGGTATTGACTCCAACCAGTGCAAACAATCCAACAACTCCAACGTCGACAATATACAACAAAACGACAAAATTTCAAAATTCGACACCATTATCTTCCTACGACTTCTATTATCTCCCAAGCCATCCCGACTCAAAACGAAACCTCAAATAGTACTAAACACATCCCACATTATGTCTAAACGCAGTAGTGATGCCCTAGCGATGTCCAACGAAGCCTGCAACTCAAACACTTCAAGAACACATCAATAACATATTTTTAATAAAATGTTGTTTGAGCAGTTCCACGAAAATGATCATAACTCACTCAATATTTGTCCAAATATTTCGAATTTATTGTCAAATCGAATGTATCAAAAAGTTCTACGTTTCATATGTTGAAAGTATTTCCCGGTGAGAGGCCGAAAAATCGCAGTATTTAAAAGAACAGTAAATTTCGAGTTTTAGATCTAAAAACGTTTCCAAAAATCAACCTAACAAGTTTCTGCTCAAACTTTGCACATCACACATGGATTTTTACACATAAAAACATCACAACACATAATATGAACTAGATCGACGTAGGAAAAACAGAATATACATGCCTTTAAATATTTAACGTTACCGAACGACGACACCAAAGCGGGAATGATGCGAGAGACCATCTAGGGCGAACGTGACGCGATTTTCCTTGAAGAAATTAGCGAAACTTGCTGGAAAAATTGAAAAAAAGGGGCGGCTGCTCTATTGTAGAAGAACCCTAGGTTTTCTATTTTAAAAATTATCGAAGTGAATAATGAAGTGTGTGTGTGTCTGTTAGCCGATAATGTCTGTGTGTTAGTGAGTTTAGATAATATTTTAGGGAATAAAATTTTGCTTAATTAATAATTAACAACTAATTAAAAGTACTAACCCTATTAAAAGTTAATCAAAATGGTAACTACTACACACTCTAATAAAATCCTCTAATTAAAATAAAGCTCACAATTGTTAACTTTAAAGTTTTAAAATTCTAAAATCACTCAAATAAATAATTTAGGCTTTTAAAATGGCTAGAACTAAATAAATTACTAAAAATACCTCATCCTTAACTTAAGATAAACTACTATGTTTTAAAGTTGCCAAACTCGTCGCCGTTCTCTTTTCCTCGATCCCGTATCGGATGATCGCCTAAAACATGAACTCAAGAAATATTTTTAACGTGCATCACATAAGCATAAATAATTTAAAATGATGAAATCTCATAAATCATGTATAACTAAAAAAATCACTTAAAATTAAATAAACGATTTAACTATTAAGTAATGCATGGGATTTACGTGTACTGATTTTGGGCTCTATATTTCCTCCCCCACTTATATAAATTTTCGTCCTCGAAATTAAATCTTACCAAACAACTCCGGGTAGCGGCTTCTCATATCTGTTTCGGATTTGAATAGGTCTTTCCTCATACGACAGATCTGGAGCAAGCTGGAACGGCACATAGCTCAAAACATGGGAAGGATTAGCTAGGTACTTCCTTAGCATCGAGACGTGTAAAACATTGTGTACACCGGTCGATTCGACGGTAGGCTACAGGATTAGCTAATGTCCCAACTTTGTCAAGAATCTCGAACGGTTCAATAAATCTCGAACTGAGCTTGCCTCTCTTCCCAAATCTCATAACACCCTTCATGGGTGCTATCTTTACAAAGACGTGATCATCCTACGACAAACTCTAGATCTCTTCTTCTCTTGTCAGCATAAATTTTTTCACGACTCTGTGCGGTCTTCATTCTGTCTCGGATCTTGACCACCACATCTGCGTCTGCTGAACTATTTGCTGGACCAAGTTCTACTCTCTCACCGACTTCATCCCAATGAATCGGCGATCTGCACTTCCTCCCATACAATGCCTCGTATGGAGCCATACCAATAGATGATTGGAAGCTGTTGTTGTAGGTAAACTCCACTAGATGTAGCTCAGATTCCGAAATCCCATTGAAATCGATCATACAGGCTCGCAATAGATTCTCCAAAATATGAATCACTTTGCTCAGACTGACCATCTGTGTGGGGACCCAGAGGCTAATTCATTTTTTTAATCATCTTTAGGAATAATTAGACCAATTAAATAAACATGGTCTAAATTTTTTTTAAAAATACAAATGCGGAAACGTAATGTAATCAATCTGATATACATATCAAAAGTAAAGTACATGTCTTGTACTCAATACATTAAACTCAAGCTAGGGTTCAACTACTCTATATCAAGTGCTGAAGCCTATCTACTTCTGATCCGGATCTCCACGCTAACTTGTCCTCTCTCATTCTCTTCTTGTCCGTGATCCTGTCTCACCTGTTATCATGCACACATACAAACAAGACAACAGCCGGATAACTACGGTAAGAATACATCCCATTATAAACAATGAGCACTTGCAATCATATATCAAATATAAAAGCATGAAACGGATATCAATAGCATTTATCAAATCAGAAATACATGTATCGATATAAAGCTGTACATAAACTCTGGACTCGTCATCTCAGACTCGACTCATCTCTAATCTAGGGATCCCGGTTCCTGGACATTGTCTCATATATCGAATCTCAGCGATTGGAATAAATCAACTCCTCAGCAAACATCGATGTAAACCAAACATCCAGTGTCTTGGCATAACCGCCACAGACTTGGCATATCCTGCCAATGACTAGGCATCTCCGCCCATGACTCAATACACGCTTTGCTATAAATCAATTGAATAAGCATCTCAATCTCAGACATTGCAACATATAGAGGCAATGACAATTAAGTATGTGATTTTGGGAAAACTCAAGTTAAATCAAACTCGAGTTGTGCAATCCCGGATCAACATTGATTTATACCTTTCTCTTGTCGATCTGACGAAGTCTGAAGTCGCCGCTGTCACTACTCAATCTGGCAATTACAATCGAATATACTGTATCAATATAGGACTCAACTCGAGACAACTCTATCTTATCAAATTCTGATGTCATAACAGTACCGTTTCGATATGTCCCGGTAATACAAAATCAGTATATAACAATCAACAACTCATAATCAATAACAATACAAGTCTGATATCAAATCTCAATCAAATCCATTCTGAAAATCATAACAATTTTATACGGTATCCTGTACTCAATCCGGTTTCGATTATACGATGCTTATTATGTCAAGAACATCATATATGAATCCATATCCGATTCCTTCAATATCATATTTCAAATATAACAAAACGTAGTAAAACTTACGTCCAGTTGAAGCTTTCGTTGCTATCAACACTGTACTGAAGTCGGATTGAAATTATAACGGACAGATCTTTCGCAAATGCAAATCTACAATTCAAAGGAATTGAAAATTCTTCCAGCACTTCCTCTCGATTTCCTTTTTGCTGTGTTGTTTTGAAGGAATAAAACCTCAATATATATGTCACTGCATGAGAGAGACCATGTGGCTCAATGTTCTTGCTGCACGTCTCGCGCATATGCGCGACCCTCCTCGGCGCATATGCGCGAGACATTCTGTCTCGGCGCGTAACATCACGGCAGCTCGCGCATATGTGCGCCCTCACCCAGCGCATATGCGCGAGGTCCTTTGCAACTTTCTGCCATCCTCGCGCACATGCGCGGGTCCATGTCGCGCATATGCGCGAGGTTCTCTACATACCTCGCGCACATGGTCGAATCATGTCGCGCACATGCGCGAGGGGTACTGTCCTCGCACATGAAACTCTCGCAAGAAAACTCAAATCAAGTCTCGAAGCGATCCTTCAGAATCATATCAATTCATAAATCAATAATCGCGGGTAATAGATAAACAAATCCCGGAATTACATTTCTCCCCCCCGAAGATACGATTTCGTCCTCGAAATCATAGGCAATCAAATCATATTAGAAAGAAATGTATAATAGAAGCTGAATGGAAACTCACATCAATGAAATAACTCTGGGAATCTCGTTCTCATATCTGACTCCGTCTCCCTGGTAGCTTATTCGATGCCATGACGACTCCACTGAACTTTCACAAGCGGAATAGTCTCGTTCTGAGCTGCTTTTCTTTACGATCGAGAATCTGGATCGGCTTTTCAAAGTAACTCAGTGTCTCATCAAGTTCTGCCTCATCTGGCTGAATGACATGTGAAGCATTGGGAAGATATTTCCTCAATAAAAAAACATGAAAGACATCATGTATCCCAGATAAGAAGGCGGTAAAGCGAGTCGATAGGCATGATCCCCTATCTTCTCGAGAATCTCATATAGCCCAATATATCGTGGAGACAACTTCCCTTTCTTTCCAAATCTGACAATTCCTCCGAAAGGTGAAATCTTCAAGAATACTCGGTCTCCTGCCTCAAATACCAACGGTCGTCGTCGAACATTGGCATATTTGGCCTGTCTGTCTTGAGCTGCCTTCATTCTCTTCTGAATTAGCTTCACATTTTCTGTCATATCTCTGATCATATCACGTCCAATCTCAGGTACCTCAGAGATATCATCCAAATACAGAGGGGATCTGACACTTCTTAGCTGTATAACACTCCAAACGGTACCATCTCTATAATCGTTTGATAGCTGTGGCTGTACGAAAACTCACAAAGTGGCAAAGATTCTGCCAAACTAGTGCTAAAATCAAGCACTACAGCTCTAAGCATATCCTCCAATGTCTGGATAGTCCGCTCTGACTGTCTGTCAGTCTGTGGATGATATGCAGTACCCAGATGTAACTTCGTACCTAGAGCCTGCTGTAAACCCTACCAAAAGTGCGAAGTAAACCGAGGATCACGGTCTGATACAATCGACTTCGGCACTCCATGTAATCTGACCACCTCTCTGACATAGATATTTTCCATCTGGTCATGTCTCTACGTCATCTTATACGGAAAGAAGCATGCTGATTTGGTCAATCTGTCAATCACGACCCAAATCGCATCACAACCTCGGGAGGATCTTGGTAGCTTCGTTTACAAAATCCATGGAAATGTGATCTCATTTCCATTCAGGAATAGATAAGATCTGTAATAGTCCTCCTGGTTTCTTTTTTTTCGGCTTTCACATGTTTGCAATCAGACATTTGGATACAAATTCAGCAATATCGGCTTTCATCTGTTTCCACCAAACTGTCTTTTCAAATCAGTGTACATCTTTCTGCCACAAGGATGAATAATAAATCGACTACTGTGCGCTTCTGACAATATCTGTCGTTTCAAATCTGAAACATCTGACACAACAAGACGATTATTCACATATAAAACACTGTCACGAACCTGATACTCGGATCGATGCCCTGCTCGGATCATTGCTATCGAGTTCTGAACGTTTTGATCAACTTTCTGAGCCACTTTAATTCTCAAAATCAGGTCTGGTTCGACTTGGACAACATATGATCTCAACGGTTTACAATCTGTATCAAATACTAATCCAAGACAAACAGCAATCTTCTATCAAATTTGAAAAACCAATAGTCGATAAGGACAAAGAACATACCTTTCGACTCAGTGCATCTGCTGCTAGCATTGGATTTCCCGGATATTACTTGATCTCGCAATCAAAATCTTTCAGCAAATCAAGCCAATCTTCGTTGCCTCATATTCAGCTCTGACTAGCGAAAACAGATATTTCAGACTCTTGTGATCTGAATAAATCTCAAACTTCTCACCATATAGGTAATGTCGCCATATCTACACTGCAAATACAATGGCTGCCAATTCAAGATCATGAATTGGGTAGTGAGTCTCATGTGGTTTCAACTGTCTCTAGGCACAAGCAATCACATGTCCCCCGCTGCATCAAAACACAACCCATCCTCTGTGAGAAAGCATCACAATAAACGACAAAGTCACTAGTACCTGATGGAATAGTCAATACAGGGAGCACGGGTCAATCTCTTCTTCAGTTCAAGAATACTGGACTCACAGTCTTCTGACCAAATAAACAGAGAATTCTTCTGAGTCAACTGACGTAATCGGTTTAGCAATACTCGAAAAATCTTTAATGAACCATCGGTAATATCCTGCCAAACCCATAAAACTGCGTATCTTTGGCACAGATGTCGGTCTCTGCCAACTGATCACAGCCTCAACCTTGCTAGGATCAACAGAAATCCCAATCTCCAGATATAATGTGACCCAAAAAATACAACCTATCTCAGCAAAATTCACATTTCGAAAGCTTGGCATACAATTTCTCAGCCCTCAATTCTCAACACAGTTCTCAAATGCTCAGCATGATCAAATCATATTCTTCGAGTATATCAAAATATCATCAATAAAATAATCACGAAATCATCGAGATATTTCTGAAATACGCGGTTCATCAGATCCATAACCACAGCTGGAGCATTAGTCAACCCAAACGGCATGAAAATAAACTCATAATGTCCATACCTGGTTCTGAAAGCTGTCTTTGAGATATCAGAATCTCTGACTCTCAGCTGATGAATATCCAGATCTCATATCGATCTTGGAATATACAGAAGAACCCTTGCAACTGATCAAATAAATCATCAATACGAGGCAAAGGATATTTATTCTTTATCGTAGCCTTGTTCAGTTGCCGGTAGTCAATACAGAGTCTCATTGAACAGTCTTTCTTCTTACAAACAATACTGGAGCACCCAAGGAGAAACACTTGGTCTGATGTAACCCTTGGCAAGTAAATCCTCTAACTGCTCTTTCAACTCTTTCAACTCAATCGGTGCCATTCTGTACGGAGCTCTAGAAATCGGAACTGTACCTGGCATCAACTCAATGCTGAAGTATATCTTTCGAATCGGAGGCAAACCTGGAATCTCATTGTGGAAAGACATCAGCAAACTCGCATGCCACTGGCAAATCAGCCAATGATGGTCTCGATTTCAGTACGTCAACTGAATACACAAGGAACCCTCTGCTCCTTATGTTATAATCGAGTCATAGATAATGCAGATATCAAAAGAATTCTAGATCTAGAAACCTTACCGTAAAATTTCCATTCTTCAGCCATCTCAGGTCTGAATCTCACAATCTTATGGAAACAATCAACGGTAGCTCTGTACTTGGTCAGCATATCGATACCGATAATACAATCAAAATCAGATAAGCCAAGCACAATATAGTCTAACTCAATCTCGTGCCCGTCATACTGTAGTACACAATGTTTCACAGACTTCACTGATATCAAACCTGTCCCCAAAGGTTAAGAGACAGACACTACAGCAGATAAAGACTCAACAGGCATGCATGATTGAATGCAAATTGCTCAGATATAAATGTATGAGAAGCACCCGTATCTATCAATACATAAGCAGGATAACCATATAAAGAACAGTTAAGTGCCACAACATCATCTGGTGCCTCCTGAGCCTGTTCCTCTGTCAAAGAAAATACTCTGTCCTGCTGTCTAGGAGGCTGGCTAACTGTCTGGCTACCTCCTGGCCTCTGCTGTGACGGAGTATTAGTCGGTGGTGGGCTGGAAAGAATGAACAACAGATGATCGTGCTATTCTGTCTGAGCCACTAATCCAGCTGATTTCTTCTGATCCCGGGATCCCTAGGAACCTCTCTGGGACATACTCTAGCAAAATGTCCTTGCTGTCTTCAAATACTGCAACTACCAATCACTCCCTAGCATTGCTCGGTCGGATGTCTCCCTCTGCAAGTTCTGCAATAAACCCCGGTATAACTCTGGCTCTGTCGGGAACCACTAGAGCTAGAAGAAACGCTGCCTAGACTTCTTTAAACTGTTTTCCTCTTGCCTTCAGATAATCTTTCTTTCCACCAATGAGCTGCTGCTGCCACTCTCAAATCTGGGAGTGTGGGTGCTGTAGTCTCGGTGTTGGAGGAACATATGAAGCTCCTTTCTGTCTCATCAGACTAGCTTCTGCGCCTTGGCTCTATTCAAGGCATCATCAAAGTTATTCGGTCGCCCGGTATTCCCCAATGTAAAGATCTCGGGGTTCCATCCATTGATAAACTGATCGGCAATGGCTTCGTCATTCTCAGCCACGTGTGAGCCAATCTCAACAAAGTACAGAACTTGGCCACATACTCCTCTATGTTCAACTGACCCTGTCTCAGATTGGCAAACTCTGCCCATTAGTCTTTCCTGTACGACACTAGGAAAAATCTCTGATAAAACTCAGCTTTAAAGACATTCCAAGTGATATTCGTACCTCGATGCTCCAATGCTCTCTTTGTCGTGATCCACCAGTTCTTGCAACGTCATGCAACTGGTGCCCTATCAATTGGACTCGGCGCTCATCTGTGTAATCCAAGGAATCAAACATCATCTCAATATCATCTAACCAACACTAACAGTCAACAGAAGTCTCTGTTCCTTTCAGGGTTGGCGGTTTGATTGACTGAAACCTCTTCAGTAGCGTTTCCATCGGTGTAGCTGTCACATCCATCGGATTTGCAGAAGTACTACCTGTTTTGGTACTCTTCGAGGAGGCATATCTGATTATCAAAAAGATTTGTAACCAAATACCACAACCCTGTTTCAGTCCTCCTCTGATCATCTATTGCTGATCAAGAATCGGTTCTGATTCATTCTCAATAATACATGTTACCAATCAAATCAGATATTCAAGTAAACATGTATTATATAAAGCAATAACACATGCTAGCATTCAAAAGCAAGGAAAGAAAACTCATTATGCCATGCTCTCTATCTTCTATCTCAGTCTAAGGAATCTACTTGCTCTGATATCACCTGCTGTGGGGACCCGGAGGCTAATTCATTTTTTTAATAATCTTTAAGAATAATTAGATCAATTAAATAAACAGGGTCTAATTTTTTTTGTTAAATAATTAATGCGGAAACGTAAGTAATCAATCTGAATACATATCAAAAGTAAAGTACATGTCTGGTACTCATTACATTAAACTCAATCTAGGGGTTCAACTACTCTATATCAAGTGCTGAAGGCTATCTACTTCTGATCCGGATCTCCACGCTAACTTGTCCTCTCCTTCATTCTCTTCTTGACCCTGATCCTGTCCCACCTGTTGTCATGCACACATACAAACAAGAAAATATCCGGATAACTCCGGTGAGAAATACATCCCACTATAAACAATGAGTACATGCAATCATATATCAAATATAAAAGCATGAAACGTATATCAATAGCATGCATCAAATCAGAAAGACATGTATCGAATAAAGCTGTACATAAACTCTGGATTCATCATCTCAGACTCGACTCTTCTCTAATCTATGGATCTCGGTTCCTGGACATTGTCTCATATATCGAATCTCAGCAATAGCAATAAATCAACACCTCAGCAAACATCGATATAAACCAAACATCCAGTGTTTTGGC
>NC_134551.1:27840085-27928966 GCF_025594145.1 Primulina tabacum
GATAAGTGAGAACCACTTGGAAAGTCCTTTTATGGAAGGTTGTTCAGTGCACTCTACAAGGATCACCTACTGCATGTTCGACATCACAATGTCCCCTACCAATGAAACATGGTACTCACATCGCAGATCTAGTCTCGAACTCGAGTGGCCTATATCCTTTTTAGTGGCGGCTGAATCGACTAGGAACTGTTTAAAATATACAGCTTACAAATATGATTCATGATACTCATCATGAGCATCTCATATTCTTTCTACTATTTGTATATAAGGGCTTTATCTATGCAACTAGCATGGGTAAACAGATAAAGATTTGCCAAATAATAAATTCAAATATATTAAAATAAAGACTGTTTATACATAGAGTTAATCATGAACCCTCGGCCAACACTTGGCTCGACGGGCACCTACTTTAACAAACTGGGCCCTGGACTATCATGATTCGAATAGAAATACGATCATTGGGGCTCCTCTGGGCCTTTTCCCATAAATGGGCTCCCTCTGGGGCCTTTTCCCCTCACGATATTCTTCTCATCTTACCACAAACCATTACCACATATCCGTTACCACATCGTCGGGCTCCCACTGGGACCATAACCCTCACAACGTCGCCAACATTAACGAATTAGTCACAATTATTTCACATCCTTCAACATTTTTCATTCCCATCACTTTAGAAAAATCATGAATATCATTACGTTTTTCATTTTTGAAACAAATGCAACATGTATTTTAAATGTTTCTTAAAATCATACAAACCCTTTAGACATTTAAAAATCATAAGTTAATCGTGAACATTTCATAAACAATTATAAATGATCATAATATCATAAAAACATCATTTAGGGCACTGCCATGATCTTCACTAATTTCTAGTTGTAAAAAGACCGTTTTACCCCTAGACTCGACATTTTACGTTTTCGACTTTTATCCTTATTTCATGACTCTAATATGTCCCAAATAATTATTTAAGCCTACATGAATTTTCCCATATTTTTATTTAGCTTAAAACGAGGACTATTAATTTAATCTTTAAATAAGACGTATTAACGCTTTTTAATCCCGAATTAAACCAAAACTAATATAAAATTCCCAAATTAAAAAATTAGACTTCTAATAATTGTTTAAGCTTAAACTAGTTTTTCATAATTTTATAATGCGTAAAACTATCTTTTCGATAGATTCCTCGATTCGTTTTTAACCTTAAACGTACATCCCGGTTTTGACTCGTATGGACTCGAAACTTAACCAAAACTTACCAAACTTGAACTAAAGCCTCCTAACACATAACTAAACCTTTTCCAACCCAAATCAAGCCCATTTAGTCCTTTGAACACTTCCCTAGTAGTTACTGAATTTCTGCACAAGGAATCCTAGTCCTAGCTTGGTTCGAACTCTTTCTATCACGACTCTAGCCCCTACCCCTTGGTCCAGCCCCAGGTCAACCCTCCTAGGACCCTAACCGCACCCTAGGAAACCTACTGGACCCTCCTAGACCGAGCCTAGAAGACCTAAAGCCAAGCCCCTCGCACCCGATCCCTCAAGCATACGTGGCCCCCCTTGCCCTTAAGCGATCGCCTAGCCTTCCTAACCCAGCTTCGTGCAGCCTCCCTTGAACCCTCTAAACCCTCTGAAAACCATCTCTTAAGCCTCCTTGACGTGACCCTAACAGCAGCAAGCTGCCGTGCTCTCCTAGGAAGGAAGGCCGAAACCCTAGGACTCTAGGATTCCCAATCACGTTCAGCATCTTTCCTCCTACTGACCAGACCTTGATTATACTCTTATGTGTCCCTAAACATATGGAAAAACCTCCGTTCCAAGTATCCTACCATGGCAGCCCCTTTGTGCAAAATTATCATAAGTTTTGGATCACAAAAACATGCTTTAAACCCATGTATATGCATAAAAACGAAAATAATAAAAAGTGCAACTTGTTTTTCATGCAACACACAATTAAATAAATAATATGGTGTGATGGATGAGTAAATAAGAATTATGGCGTGCCTTTGCGTTATATACGCTCGAATAATCGTTGACGTCGAAGAACGGAGAGACACCTAGGCTATCTTTCTTCTTGAACCTTTCGAATTTTTTCCTTCAAGGTGGTATGATGAGTGCCGTGTGTGTATAGGGTGGGGTGAGGAGTGTTTTCAGATTTGCGGAGTGTGTGACCGATTGATTGTGAGTGAGGGCAAGGGTTTTTGTTATTTTAAATACCAAATAAATCACTAATTAAACATTAGGCCATTAAGATATTAATTAGGCCCAATAATGCTTAATTAAAATATAAAAATAATTTTGGTAAAATAAATTTGTGAATTTAATAGCCGGGTTGCCAAGACGTTCGTATTTTTGTTAAAAAATCAACACCGATAAAATTATGTCCCGGCGTATAAAATCACCTCAAAACCCCTCATTTTCAAAATACTAAAAGCAACAACCTTATTTTAATAATTAAAAATAAGTATTTAATAAAAACATTTTTTATTTACAAGCCCTCGGTCCCTGTTCGTCGATCGTCACTTGAACATGTCCTTAAAAATACCATTTTAATGCAACATTTAGAAAAATATATTTAAACATGTAAATATGCACAACATAATTAATTCATGAAATTAAAACATTTAATTAAAATTCAGGAGATTAAATAATTCAAAATGCATGTGGTTCGCGTGGACCTTTAAATTTTCGGGACGTTACACTGATTCCAAACTGGAATATTAATTCAAGAAGTATAATATCATAATACCACTCAAAATAACTCTGACAGAATCAATCTCGCAATACTGGCTATACAACATCCGTATATATCAATCAACAGCTCATAGCAAATCAACACCCTCAGCTGTTATCAAATCTGTTTATCCAGTTAAGGATATATTCAATCTTCGGCCTTAAATACCAACAGTCATCGTCTGATGTTGGCATATTCAGTCTGTTTATTCTGAGCTGTTTTCATTCTCTTCTGAATCAGCTACATTTTTCTTGCCATATCTCTGACCGTATCAAATCTTATCTTAGGTATTCCGAGATATTATCCTTATACAAAGGAAATCTCGCAGTTCTCAGTGTACAATGCCTCGTTTGCAGCTATCCCAATGCTCATCTGATAGCTATTATCATACGATCATTCAGAAAGTGACAATACATCGTGTCAGCTAGTACTAAAATCCAGCACTACAGTTCCACAAATATCCCCCCATATCTGGATAGTCCGCTCTGGCTATCTGTGGGACCCGGACGCTAATCATAATCTTACATCATTTGGGACAATTTAATCACTAATAATAAACATGGTCTAATATTTTTTTTAAATACAATATGAATTGCGGAACATAATGGAATTCAATCTAACATACATATCAGTATAAAGGTACAAGTCTTGTACTACATACAATCATTCAACTAAGGTTTAACATCTAAATCTCAAGTGTCCAAACCCTATCTTTAATCAAGTCCGTAGTCTCCACTCTAATCACGATCTCCCTTCATCTCCTCGACCCTGAACCAATCCCACCTGTTGCCATATACAAACACGACAACAGCCGGATAAGTCCGGTGAGATAAATATCCCAGTATAAACAATGTAAACATGCAGTCATATAAAAGCATATATAAAAGCATGAAACACATATAATAACATGTATCAAATCTGAACAACATGTATCAATACCAACTCTGAATCACACTCTGTGACTCCTAGACTCTGACTCGACTCAATCTAATCTAGGGATCCCGATCTGAATAAGAACGCAACGTTCTCCCATCTACTTTACCCCAGCTAGATGGTGGTACGTTCTTAGTCCCAGACTTGGCTCTATATCGAAGATCTGCAATAGGAGTCGGTCTTCTCCTCGGTCTACCGATATATATCCAAAAGTCCAGTGACTTGGCGGTTCTGCCATGGCGGTTCTACCAAAGACTAAGCGGGTCTGCCCAACTCTGACCTCATGCTTTGCTAAATCAATAGAATACGCATATCAATATCAATCATTGCAAATATCAAATGCAATAATCATTCAGTAGGTGATTTGGGGAAACTCAAGTTAAAGCTAACTCGAGTTGTGCAATCCCGAATCAACATTTATTTATACCTTTCTTTCTTTCTATCTGACTCTGTCGAAGTCTCGGATTCACAGCCTGTCAATATCAATCTGGTAATGACAATATCGAAGGAATACAATATCAATACATTCCTCAATCAATACTTGATATAATCAGAACTCAATCAAATTCTGTTTTAACAGTATAACTGCACAATCTTAATATACCCGCCATACAAATCGATACATATCAATTCCTGCAACTCAGTGGTCAATAACGATACACATCTGATATCATATCTCAATCCAATCAACTCTAAAATCATAACAATTCTATACGATATCCATTCTTCAATCCGGTTTCGATTATACGATGGTCTAACATGTCAAAACATCATATATGAATCATATCCGATTCCTTCAACATCATAATTTCAAGACATGACAAAACGTAGTAAAACTTACGTCCAGTTGTAGCCTGCGTCGATAGGAATACAATACCAAAGTCGGATTCAAAATCTAACGGACGGATTATCGCAAATCAAAATCTAAAATCAAGAATCACGTTTTCCCCTGAGCCTTCCTTTTTCCTCTTGTTTTCATTATGAAGATTTGTATGTATATATATTCACACGTTGCATGTAAAGGTTAGGTGGCTCGCCCTTTGTAAAACACGTCTCGCGCATATGCGCGACATCACTCGGCGCATATGCGCGAGACCATATGTCTGGCGCGTCCTCTGCACAGCACCTCGCGCATATGCGCGCCCTTACTCAGGCGCATTTGCGCGAGGCCTTTGTTCATTTTACCCAACTCTCGGGTACCCTCGCGCATGTGCGCGGATACACGTCGTGCATGTGCGCGAGGTTCTCTGGACATCTCGCGCATGTGCGCGCTCCCCGTCGCGCATGTGTACCCACTTCTCTGGAGTTGACTTTAAACCCTCGCACAGCTCGCGCATATGCGCGCACACCCACTGCGCATATGCGCGAGACCCTCTGCCCGTTTCGCCCATGTGCGCGTCTCATGTCGCGCATGTGCGCGAAAGGCACTGTCCTCGGCACTTACATCTTTTCATGCTGAATCAAATCTTGTCCCGATTAATCCTCTCATAATTATATCAAATTATAAATCAATAATTAATGATTACTAGGAATTAAATTCTCGGAGCATTGCATTTCCCCCTCCTAAGATATGATTTCGTTCCCCGAAATCACAGGCAATCAATCATATCAATAAGAAGGAATGTAATAGAAACGGAATAGAAACTTACATCAGTGTAAACAATGCTGGGAAGTCCTGTATCATGTCTGATTCAGTTTCCCAGGTGGCTTCTTCAATGCCATGACGAGTCCATTGAAGTTTCACAAGCGAATTGTCTTTGTTCTGAGCTGTTTTTCTTACGATCGATCATCCGAATCGGCTTTTCAAAATAGCTTAATGTCTCGTCCAATTCGGCCTCGTCTGGCTGAATAATATGTGAAGCATCTGACATGTACTTCCGCAATAATGATACATGAAAGACATCATGTATCCCAGATAATGAAGGCGGTAGGGCTAATCGATAGGCACGATCTCTTATCTTTTCGAGAATTTCATATGGACCAACGTATCGTGGAGACAACTTCCCTTTCTTGCCCAATCTGACCACTCCTTGGAAAGGTGAAATCTTCAAAAATACTCGATCTCCAGTCTCAAATACCAATGGTCGACGTCGAATGTTGGCATATTTGGCTTGTTTATCCTGGGCTGCCTTCATTCTCTTCTGAATTAGCTTCACTTTTTCAGTCATATCTCTGATCATATCAGGTCCAGTCTCGGGAACCTCAGAGATATCATCCCAAAACAGAGGGGATCTGCATTTCTTACCGTACAACGCTTCAAAAGGAGCCATCTCAATACTCGTCTGATAGCTGTTGTCGTACGAGAACTCACAAAGAGGCAATGCATCTTGCCAATTAGTGCTAAAATCCAGCACTATTGCTCTCAGCATATCCTCCAATGTCTGGATAGTCTGCTCTGACTGTCCGTCGATCTGTGGATGATATGCGGTACTCAGATTCAATTTCGTACCCAGAGCCTGGTGTAAACTCTGCCAGAAGTGCGAAGTAAACCGAGGATCACGGTCTGATACAATCAACTTCGGCACTCCGTGCAATCTAACCACTTCTTTGACATAAATCTCTGCCATCCGGTCATGTCGGTACGTCATCTTGTACGGAATAAAACATGCTGATTTGGTCAATCTGTCAATCACGACCCAAATCGCATCACAACCTCGGGAGGATCTTGGTAGCCTCGTCACAAAATCCAAGGAAATGTGATCCCACTTCCATTTAGGAATAGCTAGACTCTGTAACAGTCCTCCTGGTTTCTTTCTTTCTGCTTTCACTCGCTGGCAATTCAGACATTTGGATACAACTCAGCAATATCAGTTTTCATCTGTTTCCACCAAAACTTTCTTTTCAAATCAATATACATCTTTCTGCCACCAGGATGAATACTGAATCTACTGTTGTGTGCTTCCGACAAAATCTGTCGTTTTAACTCTGAAACCTTTGGCACAACCAGACGATCGTTCACATACAGTACACTATCCCGTACCTGATACTCAGATCGATTTCCTGCTCTAACCATCGATAATCGAATTTTGAATATTCTGATCAACTTTCTGCGCCTCTTTAATTCTCAAAATCAGTTCTGGTTCAACTTGAACAGCATATAGTCTCAGCGGTCTATAATCTGTCTCAAATACTAATCCGGACAAACAGCAATCTTCTATGAAATTCGAAACACCAATCGACGATAGGATAAAGAACATACCTTTCGACTCAGTGCATCTGCTGCTGCATTAGACTTCCCCGGATAGTACTTGATTTCACAATCAAAATCTTTAAGCAGATCAAGCCATCTTCGATGTCTCATATTCAATTCTGACTGTGAAAATAGATATTTCAGGCTCTTGTGATCAGAATAGATCTCGAACTTCTCACCATATAGATAATGTCGCCATATCTTCAAAGCGAAGACAATGGCCGCCGATTCAAGATCATGAATTGGGTAACGAGTCTCATGTGGTTTCAGCTGTCTTGAGGCATAAGCAATCACATGTCCTCGCTACATCATAATACAACCCAATCCTCGATGAGATGCATCACAATAAACCACAAAATCACCAGTATCTGATGGGATAGTCAGTATCGGTGCACTGGTCAGTCTTTTCTTTAATTCAAGAAAACTGGCCTCACATTCTTCAGACCAAACAAATGGAGCATTCTTCTGAGTCAACTGTGTAATCGGGTTGGCAATACTCGAGAAATCTTTAATAAATCATCGATATTATCCTGCCAAACCCATAAAACTATGAATCTCGGGTACTGAAGTTGGTCTCGGCCAAGAAATCACTGCCTAAACCTTACTGGGATCAACTGATATACCATCTCCGGATATAATATGCCCCAGAAATACAACTTGTCTTAACCAAAACTCGCATTTTGACTTTTTAACATATAATTTCTCAGCCCTTAAAATTCCAACACAGTTTTTAAATGCTCAGCATGCTCAATCATATTCTTGGAATAAATCAAGATATCATCAATGAATATAATAACAAAATCGTCAAGATACCTCTGAATGACACAGTTCATCAACCCCATAAATACAGCCGGTGCATTCGTCAAACCAAATGGCATGACAATAAATTCATAATGTCCATACCTGGTTCTAAATGCGGTCTTTGAGATATCAGAATCTCTGACTCTCAGCTGATGGTATCCAGATCTCAGATCGATCTTGGAATATACAGATGAACCCTGCAACTGATCAAACAAATAATCAATGCGAGGTAAGGGATATTTGTTCTTTACCGTAGCCTTGTTCAGTTGCCGGTAGTCGATACATAGTCTCATCGAACAGTTTTCTATCTCACAAATAGTACTGGAGCACCCCAAGGAGACACACTTGGTCTGATATACCCCTTGGCTAGTAAATCTTCCAACTATTCTTCAACTCTTTCAACTCAATCGGTGTCATTCTGTACGGATCCCTCGAAATCGGAACTGTACCTGGCATTTACTCAATGCTGAAGTCGATCTCTCGAATCGGAGGTAATCCAGGAATCTCATCTGGGAAGACGTCAGCAAACACACACACCACTGGCAGGTCTGCCAATGATGGACTCGATTTCAGTAAATCAACTAAATACAAAAGGAATCCCTCTGCTCCTTTCTGTAACAATCGAGTCATAGACAATACGGATATCAAAGGAATTCTCGATCTAGAACCCTTACCGTAGAATTTTCACTCATCAGCCATATCTGGTCGGAATCTCACAATCTTGTGGAAACAATCAACAGTCGCTCTGTACTTGGTCAGCATATCAATCCCGATAATACAGTCAAAATAAGACAATCCAAGTACGATGCAATCTAACTCAATCTCATGCCCATCATACTGTAGTATACAATGTTTTACAGAATTCACTGATATTAACCCTGTCCCCAACGGAGAAGAGACAGACACTACAGACGATAATGACTCGATAGGCAAAGCATGACTCAATGCAAATTTCTCAGAAATAAATGTATGAGAAGCCCCAGTATCAATCAATATATAAGCAGAGTAACCAGAAATAAAACAGTTACCTGCAACAACATCATCTGGTGCCTTCTGAGCCTGCTCCTCTGTCAAAGCGAATACTCTGGCCGGCTGTCTACGAGGCTGGCTCACTGTCTGGCTACCTCCAAGCCTCTGCTGTGACTGAGTTGGGGCTGGCTGAAACGAATGAACAGCAGCGGATCGTCTATCAATCTGTGCCGCTGATCCACATGATTCGGCTCTCTGGGATCTTTGGGAACCTCTCTGTGGACACACCCTAGCAAAGTGTCCCTGCTGTTTGCAGACGTTGCAACTACCAGTCACTCCCTGGAATTGCTCTGTCGGATGTCTCCCTCCGCAGGTTCTGCAGTACACTCCAGTATAGCTCTGGCTCTATTGAGAACCACCCGAGCTAGATGAACTGCTCCCTGATTTCTTGAATTGCTTTCCTCTAGCTTTCAAGAAATCTTTCTTTCCACTAATGCTGCTACCACCCTCAAATCTGGGAGGTGGTTGCTGGGGTCTCGGTACTGGTGGAACATAGGAAGCTCCTTTCTGTCGAATCAGACCAGCTTCTGCTCCTTTGGCTCGGTTCAGGGCATCAGTGAAATTATTTGGTCGCCCTGTGTTCACCAATGTAAAGATCTCGGGGTTCAAACCATTGATGAACTGATCAGCAATAGCTTCTTCATTCTCGGCCACATGTGGAGCAAATCGCAACAAGGTAGAAAACTTTGTCACATATTCCTCAATATTCAGTTGACCCTGCCTCAAGTTTGCAAATTCCGCTCCCTTATCCTTCCTGTACGACACTGGAAAGAATCTTTGATAAAACTCAGTTCTATATACGTTCCAGGTAATAACTGCACCTCGATGCTCCAAGGCCCGCTTGGTTGTAATCCACCAGTTCTTTGCAACATCATGCAACTGTTGCCCTATCAGTTTCACTCTCTGCTCATCACTGTAGTCCAAAGATTCAAACAGCATTTCAATGTCATCTAACCAGCTCTCACAGTCAATAGAAGTCTCTGTTCCTTTCAGGGTTGGCGGTTTAAAAAACTGAAACCTCTTTAACAGTGTTTCCATCGGTGTTGGTGTCACATCCATTGGAGGATTCGAAGTACTACCCTGTTCTGGTATTCTTCGGGGAGGCATATCTGATTACCAAAGGATAAGTAACCAAATACAACATATCTGTTTCGGTCCTCCTCTGATCATCTTATTGCTGATCAAGAATCGGTTCTGATTCATTCTCAATAAAACACGTTACCAAATCAAATCAGATAACTAGGTAAACATGCGTTATAAAGCAGTAGAACATGCTAGCAATCAAAAGCAGGAAGGAAACTCAATCTACCCCGCTCACTAGCTCCTATCTCAGTCTAAAGGATCTATCGCTCTGATACCACCTGTTGTGGGGATCCGGACGCTAATCATAATCTTAATCATCATTTGGGATAATTTAATCACTAATAATAAACAGGGTCTAATTTTTTTTTTTTAAATACAATATGAATTGCGGAACGTAATGGAATTCAATCTAATATACATATCAGTATAAAGGTACAAGTCTTGTACTACATACAATCATTCAACTAAGGTTTAACATCTAAATCTCAAATGTCCAAACCCTATCTTTAATCAAGTCCGTAGTCTCCACTCTAATCACGATCTCCCTTTATCTCCTCGACCCTGAACCTGTCCCACCTGTTGCCATGCACACATACAAACACGACAACAGCCGGATAAGTTCGGTGAGATAAATATCCCAGTATAAACAATGTAAACATGCAGTCATATAAAAGCATATATAAAAGCATGAAACACATATAAATAACATGTATCAAATCTGAACAACATGTATCAATACCAACTCTGAATCACACTCTGTGACTCCTAGACTCTGACTCGACTCAATCTAATCTAGGGATCCCGATCTGAATAAGAACGCAACGTTCTCCCATCTACTTTACCCCAGCTAGATGGTGGTACGTTCTTAGTCCCAGACTTTGGTTGTCTATATCGAAGATCTGCAATAGGAGTCTGTCTTCTCCTCAGTCTATCGATATATATCCAAAAGTCCAGTGACTTGGCGGTTCTGCCATGGCGGTTCTACCAAAGACTAGGCGGGTCTGCCCAATCTTACTCATGCTTTGCTATAATCAATAGAACAAGCATATCAATATCAATCATTGCAAATATCAAATGCAATAATCATTCAGTATGTGATTTTGGGAAACTCAAGTTAAAGCTAACTCGAGTTGTGCAATCCCGAATCAACATTTATTTATACCTTTCTTTCTTTCTATCTGACTCTGTCGAAGTCTCGGATTCACAGCCTGTCAATATCAATCTGGTAATGACAATATCGAAGGAATACAATATCAATACCTTCCTCAATAAATACTGGATATAATCAGAACTCAATCAAATTCTGTTTTAACAGCATAACTGCACAATCTTAATATACCCAGCCATACAAATCGATACATATCAATTCCTGCAACTCATGGTCAATAACGATACACATCTCATATCATATCTCAACCCAATCAACTCTAAAAATCATAAGAATTCTATACGATATCCGTTCTTCAATCCGTTTTCGATTATACGATGTCTAACATGTCAAAAACACCATATATGAATCATATCCGATTCCTTCAACATCATAATTTCAAGACATGAGAAAACGTAGTAAAACTTACGTCCAGTTGTAGCCTGCGTTGATAGGAATACAATACCGAAGTCGGATTCAAAATCTAACGGACGGATTTATCGCAAATCAAATCTAAAACCAAGAATCACGTTTCCCCCGAGCCTTCCGTTTTCCTCTTGCTTTTCATTCTGAATATTTGTATGTATATATATTCACACGTTGCATGTAAAGGTTAGGCGGCTCGCCCTTTGTAAAACACGTCTCGCGCATATGCGCGACATCACTCGGCGCATATGCGCGAGACCATATGTCTCCGCGCGTCCTCTGCACAGCACCTCGCGCATATGCGCGCCCTTACTCGGCGCATATGCGCGAGGCCTTTGTTCATTTTACCCAACTCTCGGGTGCCCTCATGCATGTGCGCGGATACACGTCGCGCATGTGCGCGAGGTTCTCTGGACATCTCGCGCATGTGCGCGCTCCCCGTCGCGCATGTGCGCGCTCCCCGACGCGCACACCCACCGCGCATATGCGCGAGACCCTCTGCCCGTTTCGCGCATGTGCGCTTCTCATGTCGCACATGTGCGCGAAAGGCACTGTCCTCGCACTTACATCTTTTCATGCTGAATCAAATCGTGTCCCGATTAATCCTCTCATAATTATATGAAATTATAAATCAATAATTACAGATTACAAGGATTAAATTCTCGGGCATTATACTATCTGTCAGTCTGTGGATAATATGTGAAAGATCTTATGGTATATTCTGCTACAAGTACAAAATCAATCAAAAATCACAATCTGATATAATCTATTTTGGCATTCTGTTCAATCTGACCATTTTTCTGACATCGATCCTTGTCATCTGGTAATGTTTGCACGTCATCTTGTACAAACTGATATATGCAGATTGAACAATCTGTCAATCACAATCATATCACATCACAATCTAAGAAAGATCTCGGGAGTTTCATCACAAAACCCATAGAAATGTGATCCTCTTCCATTCAGGAATAAATAAGCTCTATAATAATTCCCCGGTTTTCTATCTTCCCGTCTTTACCTGCTGGCATTTCAGACATTTCGATGTAAATTCTGTAATATCTGATTTCATCTGTTTTTATCAAAACATTTTTTGCTATCAGAATGCATACTGAATCAATTACTGTGCACTTCTGACAATATCTGTCATTTCAGATTCGAAATATCTGGCAAAACAAGTCAGTTATTAACATACAATACAATATTACTTACCTGGTATTCTGATCGACACCCTGTTCTGACTATCTATATCGAATTCTGTTGTGTAAATCTGAAATATTTGGCACAACAAGATAAGTATTCTTATACAGTATACTGTCACATACCGATTACTCTGATCGATGCTCTGCTCTGATTATCAAAATCGGGTTCTAAACATTCTGATCAAATTTCTGAACTGCTATAATTTTCAAAATCAGCTCTGGTTCTGTTTGAACTGTATATAAGTTCAACGATGCATAACAATCTGTATCAACCACGGATTCAGAACAACAGTAATATCGGATTAGATTCGAAACTTCAATCAATGCTCTATTAAACTCATAAAACGCCATGTCTGACAATACTGTCGACTCGGACTAACCGATCACATCCTCATCTTCGAATGTAATGTTCCCCAAACAGTATAATCTGTCTTAAATACAGTTTTAGAACAATAACAATTCTCCAGCAATTTCAAAACAACAATCGTATATAATAGCTTGTTAAACTCAGACATCTATAAATTTCTGACATTTCTGGCATTTCTTAATATAAACTGTCTTAGTCAAGATTCACATTTCAACAGTTTTTGTATACCATAATCTCGGTTCTCAGAATATTCAATACAAAATATTCGATTCAGTCGGTCATATGCTGCGGGAAATCAAAATATCATGAATATACCGGGCATAAAATCATCAGAATACCTCTGAATACAGGATTCATCAATCCATAACTGAACTGATAACAGAACTGATGTCGAATCAAGGCTGAAATCAATCTCCCTGATATACGGCAAATTCGGAATCTCATCTGAAAATACTTCAGCATCTCATTTATCATTGGAAAATCTGCCAATGCTAGGCTCGATTTCAGTATATCTACTGGATACATAAGGATTCCATCTGCTCCTTTATGTAACCATCGAGTCACAGTCAATACGAATATCAAAGGAATTCTGGATCTAGAACCCTCACCGTAGAATTTCTACTCATCAGCCATATCTGGTCTGAATCTTACCATCTCCTGAAAGGAGTCTACAATAGTCCTGTACTTGGTCCGCATATTAATATCAGTAATGCGGTCAAAATCAGACAACACAAGTACAACACATTCTATCTCGATTTCATTCTCATCTTACTGCAGTATACGATATTTACAGAATTCACTGATATCAATCTTTCCCCCAAAAGATAAAGAAATCAATACTACAGTATATACAGACCCAACCGATAAAGCATGTATCAATGCAATTCATACAGAATCATGTATAGGATGTATGAGTATCTCTTACGTACACAAAATAATCATAAAAGAACAGTTATCTGTCACTATATCATCAAGTGCCTCCTGGATCTTTTCCTCGGTCACTTTCACCAGATGATTCTGCTCTCTGAAATCTTCAGGAACCTCTCTATGGACAAACTCTAGCAAAGTGTCCCTGGTGTCTGCAAATACGGCAACTACCAAATACTCCTTGGCATTGCTCTGTGGGATGTCTCCCTCCACAGGTTCTGCAATAAACTCCAGTATAACTCGGGTAGAACCACTGGAGCTAGATGAACCGCTCGGTCCACTCCCCAATTTCTTAAACTGGTTCTTTCGAGCTTTCAGCAAATCTTGCTTTCCACTCGTACTGCCACTATCAAATCTGAGAGGGGATTGCTATATCTGGGATCGAATTACATCGAACCTTTCTCGTTGTCGAATCAAACTTGCCTCAACTCTCTTTACTTTATTCAAAGCATCAACAAAATGATGGGGTCGCTCTATCTTCACCAAGGCAAATATCTCAGGATTCAATCCGTTGATGAATTGATCCGCTACCGCTTCATCATTCCCAGCTACGTGAGGAAAAAAACGCAGTAAAGTAGAGAATTTAACAACATATTCTTCAATATTCAGTTGGCCCTGTTTCAAATTCTCAAACTCTGCTCTTTTGTCCTCTCGGTACGATCCTGGGAAAAATCTTTGATAAAATTCAGCTCTGAACATCTTCCACGTGATCACTGTACAACGCTGTTCTAATACTTCTTTGGTTACCAGCCACCAGCTCTTTGCGATGTCCCTTAACTGGTTGGGCACCGGTTTAACTCTCCGTTCATCTGGGTAATCAAGTGAATCAAACAGTATCTCTATATCATCTAACCAATTCTCACAATCATCTGACGTCTCAGTACCTTTCAGAATTGGCGGTTGAAATGACTGAAACTGTTTCAACTGTATTTCCATCGGAATTTCCAACTCATCTATCTGATCCACCGCAGTACTACCTCTTTCTGGAATTCTTCGAGGAGGTATATCTGATTACCAAAAGCATTAGTAACCAAATACAACAACCTGTTTGAGTCCTCCTCTGATCATCTTACTGCTGATCAAGAATCAGTTCTGATTCATTCTTAATAATACACGTTACAATCAAATCAAATAGTCAAGTAACATGTATTGTATAAAGCAGTAACACATGCTAGCAATCACAAGCAAGGAAAGAAAACTCAATCTACCCCGCTCATTCTCCTCTATCTCAGTCTAAGAAACCTACTGTTCTAGGACCTAATGCTCTGATACCACCTGTTGTGGGGACCCGGACGCTAATTCCAATTTTTAATCATTCTTAGGAATTATTCAATCGATTATAATACACAGGGTCTAATTTTTTTTTTAAATACATGCGGAAACGTAATGTAAATCAATCTCAATTACATATTAAGCATAAATATACAAATCTGTATTGTCTACGATAATTCAACTAGGTTCAACTACATATAAGTGCTGAAACCTAATTTAATTCTGAGCCCGGATCTCCACGCTAACTAGTCCTGCCTCGTTCTCTTCTTGACCCTGATCCTGTCCCACCTGTTGTCATGTACACATACAAACAAGACAACAGCCGGATAACTCCGGTGAGAATTACATTCCCAGTATAAATCAAGTATACATGCAATCATATAAACAATATAAAAGCATGAATCAGATATACATAACATGTATCTAAATCAGAAACATGAATCAATATTAACTATCAATTATACTTTAAATATGTACCAAAATTTGGAACATAATTCAATATCAAATAAGGAATCACACTCTGTGACTCTCAGACTCAGACTCGACCCTTTTCTAATCTAGGGATCCCAATCTAAATAAGAACGCAACGTTCTTCCATCTACTATACCCCAGCTAGATGGTGGTACGTTCTTAGTCCCAGACTTTGAATGTCTATATTGAAGATCTGCAATAGGAGGTTGGTCTTCTCCTCAGTCTATCAATGTATATCCAAAAGTCCAGTGACTCGGCGGCTCTGCCATGGCGGTTCTGCCAAAGACTAGGCGGGTCTGCCAACTCTGACAATGTGCAATGGGCCATTAACAACTCGGTCCTAATCTGGCCCTTCTGTCAGTGACTCTCACTCAATAGCTGTGGGGACTCGGGCTCTAACTCAATTTTTTTTCGGGATTAATCAGATCTTTATTCAAAAATGTGCGTCAAAATTTTGCATATGCACGGATCCTCGCATATGCACGGATCCTCGCCGCGCATATGCGCGAGGTGTTCTGTCCTCGCACATATTTCGTGTTTTCTTTCGTCTTTTCGGTCTAATCCTTCCCGTCTATAATCACATCAATTATCGCCAAATCATTTCAGATCAATTTCATATTACAGTAATAAATTCTCGGGCCTTACACCTATCTTCTCAAGAATCTCATACGGACCAACGTATCTTGGAGACAATTTGCCTTTCTTACCAAATCTGACCACACCCCTAAAGGAGAAATCTTCAGGAATACTCGATCTCTTACCTCAAATACCAACGGTCTACGTCAAAGGTTGGCATATTTGGCTTGTCGGTTCTGAGCTGCCATCATTTTCTTCTGAATCCGTTTCGCTTTTTCCGTCATATCTTTGATCATGTCATGTCAAGTCTCAGGAACTTCAGAGATATCATCCCAATAAAGAGGGGATTGACACTTCTTTCCGTACAAAGCTTCAAAAGGTGTCATCTCAATACTCGTTTGATAGCTATTGTTGTACAAAAACTCACAGAGAGGCAATGCATCTTGCAAATTAGTGCTAAAATCAAGCACTACAACTCTCAGCATATCTTCCAATGTCTGAATCGTCCGCTATGACTGTCCGTCAGTCTGTGGATGATATGCGGTACTCAGATGTAACTTTGTACCGAGAGCCTGCTGCAAACTCTGCCAGAAGTGCGAAGTAAACCGAGGATCACGGTCTGAAACAATCGATTTCGGCACTCCGTGCAATCTGACCACTTCTTTGACATAAATATCGGCCATCTGATCATATCGGTACATCATCTTTTATGGAATGAAACATCCAGATTTGGTCAATCTGTCAATCACAACCCACATCCAATCACAACCTTTGGAGGAACGTGGTAACTGTGTCACAAAATCCATGGAAATGTGATCCCATTTCCATTCAGGAATGGACAAACTTTGTAACAATCCTCCTGGTTTCTTTCTTTCCACTTTCACCTGTTGGCAATTCAGACATCTGGAAACAAATTCTGCAATGTCAGTCTTGATTTGTTTCCACCAAAACTGTTCTTTCAAGTCATTATACATCTCTCTGCCACCAGGATGAATACTGAATCGACTACTGTGCGCTTCTGTCAATATCTGCTGTCAAAACTCTGGAACATTTGGCACAAATAGACGATTATTCACATACAGTACACTATCACGTATCCGATACTCTGATCGATGTCCTGCTATGACCATCGCAATCGAGTTCTGAACATTCTGATCAACTTTCTGAGCCGCTTTAATTTTCAAAATCAGCTCTGGTTCAGGCCGAATAGCACATAATCTTAGAGGCTGATGATCTGTCTCAAATGCTAATCATGACAAACAGCAGTCTTCTATCAAATTGGAAACACCCATAGTCGATAAGGATAAAGAACATACCTTTCGACTCAGTGCATCAGCTGCTGCATTCGATTTTACTGGATAATACTTGATTTCACAATCGAAATCTTTAAGCAAATCAAGCCATCTTTGCTGCCTCATATTCAGCTCGGATAGTGAAAACAGATATTTCAGGCTCTTATGATCAGAATAAATCTCAAACTTCAAACCATACAGGTAATGTCGCCACATTTTCAATGCAAATACAATGGCTGCCAATTCAAGATCATGAATTGGGTAGCGAGTCTCGTGTGGCTTCAACTTTCTCGAAGCATAGGCAATGACATGGCCTCGCTGCATCAACACAACAACCCAAACCTCTGTGAGAAGCATCACAATAAACAACAAAATCACCAGTACCTGACGGATTAGCCAACACCGGAGCACTGGTCAATCTTTTCTTCAACTCCAGAAAACTGGACTCACAGTCTTAAGACCAAACAAATGGAGCATTCTTCTAAGTCAACTGTGTAATCGGCTTGGCAATACTGGAAAAATATTTGATGAATCGGCGATAATATCCTGCAAAACCCATGAAACTGCGAATCTCAGGCACTGATGTCGGTCTCGGCCAAGAAATCACGGCCTCAACCTTACCGGGATCAACAGAAATACCGTCTCCGGATATAATGTGACCCAAAAATACTACATGTTTCAACAAAAACTCGCATTTCGACAGTTTAGCATATAACTTCTCAGCCCTCAAAATTCGCAACACGGTTCTCAAATGCTCATCATGTTCAATCATATTCTTTGAATAAATCAATATATCATCAATGAATATGATAACAAACTCATCAAGATATCTTTGAAAGACACGGTTCATCATCCCCATAAATACAGCCGGTGCATTCGTCAAACCAAATGGCATGACAATAAATTCATAGTGTCCATACCTGGTTCTGAATGCTGTGTTCGAGATATCAGAATCCCTGACTCTCAGCTGATGGTATCCAGATCTCAGATTGATCTTGGAATATACAGATGAACCCTGCAACTGATCAAAAAAATCATCAATGCGAGGCAAGGGATATTTATTCTTTACCGTTGCCTTGTTCAGTTGCCGGTAGTCGAAGTAGAGTCTCATTGAACCGTCTTTCTTCTTCACAAACAACACGGGAGCACCCCAAGGAGATACACTCGGTCGGATGTATCCCTTGGCCAATAAATCCTGCAACTGATCCTTCAACTCTTTCAGTTCAATCGGTGCCATTCTGTACGGAGCTCTAGAAATCGGAACTGTACCTGGCATCAATTCAATGCAGAAGTCTATCTCTCAAATCGGAGGCAATCCATGAATCTCGTCTGGGAAGACATCATCAAACTCACACACCACTGGCAAGTCCGCCAATGATGGACTCCACTTCAGTAAATCAACTGAATATACAAGGAATCCTTCCGCTCCTTTCTGCAATAATCGAGTCATAGATAATACGGATATCAAAGGAATTCTAGATCGAGAACCCTTACCATAGAATTTCCACTCATCAGCCATCTCAGGTCCGAATCTTACAATCTTGTGGAAACAATCGACTGTAGCCCTGTACTTGGTCAACATATCGATACCTATAATACAATCAAAGTCAGATATCCCAAGCATAATACAGTCTAACTCAATTTCATGTCCATTATACTGCAGTATACACGATCTAACAGACTTCACTGATATTAAACCTGTCCCCAATGGAGAAGAGACAGACACTACCGTAGACAATGACTCAATAGGCAATGCATGACTCAATTCAAATCGTTCAGATATAAATGTATGCGATGCACCAGTTTCAATCAATACATATGCAGGATAACCAGAAATAAAACAGTTACCTGCGACAACATCATCAGGTGCATCCTGAGCCTGCTCCTCTGTCAAAGCAAATACTCGGGCCTGCTGTCTAGGAGGCTGGCTAACTGTCTGGCTACCTCCTGGCCTCTGCTGTGACTGAGATGGTGCTGGCTGGAATGAATGCACAGCGGCTGATCGTCTCCCTGTCTGAGCCGCTGATTCGGATGACTCTGCTGCCTGGGATCCTTGGGCACCTCTCTGTGAACATACGCGGGCAAAATGTCCATGCTGTCTACAAATACGGCAACTGCCGAACACTCCTCGGCACTGCTCAGTGGAATGCTTCCCTCCACAGGTGATGCAATAGGGTCCTGTATAACTCTGGCCCTGACCAGTCTGTCTCGAGCCACTAGAACTGGAAGAACTGCTGCCAGAATTCTTGAACTGCTTTCCCTTAGCTTTCAGGAAATCTTTCTTTCCACTCCCACTGCCACTCTCAAATCTGGGAGATGGTGGAGGCATCTGTGGTCTCGGTGCTGAAGGCACAAACGAAGCTCCTCTCTATCTTATCAGACCTGCTTCGGCTCCCTTGGCTCGGTTCAGGGCATCAGTAAAATTATTTGGTCGCCCTGTGTTCACCAATGTAAAATCTCAGGATTCAAACCATTGATGAACTGATTAGAAATAGCTTCTTCATTCTCGGCCACGTGTGGAGCAAACCGCAACAAGGTCGAGAAGTTGGCCACATATTCTTCAATGTTTAGCTGGCCCTGTCTCAAATTAGCAAACTCGGCCCCCTTGTCCTTCCTGTACGACACTGGAAAGAATCTCTGATAAAATTCAGTTCTAAATACATTTCAAGTAATAGTCGTACCTCGATTCTCTAATGCCTTCTTCGTGGTAATCCACCAGTTCTTTGCAATATCGTGCAACTGGTGTCCAATTAGTTTCACTCTCCTCTCATAGTTATAGTCCAAGGACTCAAACAGCATCTCAATATCGTCCAGCCAACTCTCTCAATCAACCGAATTCTCAGTACCCTTCAGAGTTGGTGGATGGAACGACTGAAACCTTTTCAATAATGTCTCCATAGGAGTGGCTGTAACGTCCATCGGAGGATTCGAAGTACTACCCTGTTCTGGTACTCTTCTCGGAGGCATATCTGATAATCAAATGGATTAGTAACAAATACCACAATTCTGTTTCAGTCCTCCTCCGATCATCTTACTGCTGATCCAGAATCGGCCCTGATTCATTCTTAATAACACATGTTTTCAAATCAAATCAGATAAACAGATAAACATGCATTATAAAGCAGTAAATCATGCTAGCAATCAAAAGCAGGAAAGAAAACACATTCTACCCCGCTCACTAGCTCCTATCTCAATTTAGAGGGTCTATCGCTCTAATACCACCTGTTGTGGGGACCCGGACGCTAATCAAGTTCATAATCGTCATTGGGACAATTTAATTAATTATAATAAACAGGGTCTAAATTTATTTTTTTTAAATGCGGAACGTAATGGAAATCATACTAGTATACATATCAGTATAACATAAGGTACAAGTCCTGTACAGCATACATTCGATACAAACGAAGTTTCACCAACTAGCTATCAAGTGTTCAAACCCTATCTACAGCAACATCAAAGTCCGTGGTCTCCACTCTAATCATGATCTCTCGTCATCTCCTCGACCCTGATCCTGTCCCACCTGTTGTCATGCACACATACGAACACGACAACAGCCAGATAATTCCGGTGAGAATATAATCCCAGTATAAATCAACGAACATGCAATCATATAATCAATATAAAGCATGAAGCAGATATCAGATATATATCAAAGTCTGAAACATAAATAATATCAAACTATCAATCATACCCGTGACTCCACGACTAAGACTAGACTCAATCCTAGTCTAGGGATCACGGTTTCCAGACGTTGGCATTCCTATATCGACCAACAGTGATAGAAGAAACTCCAATTCTATCAACGTCGATATAACCAAACATCTAGTGTCTTGACCTATCCGTCACAGACTGTGGCACTATCGCCAATACACTATCTTGTGACATCGTTCAATGTGCCCGTGGCGATCCCACCACTATCAGGCACTTCTGTCACAAGATCACTCGTCTAATATTCGTCTAATATATGCTTTCTTTAAATCAATAGAACAGCATAAAAAAATCAAATCAATGCATATAACAACAATAAGTATGTGATTTAGGGAAACTCAAGTATATTCTACTTGAGTCGATCTCCCAATACCACATTGACTTATACCTTTCGTTTGTAGTCTCGGTCTGAAGCAATATCAGTTCTGAACTCAAGACTGTCTCTGTAAATCTGAAACAACATATCGAGAATCATAATATCAATATTCCATTCTCAATTCAACACTGAATCTTATTAATCTGGATTTAAGTCAAATCAACGGCATAACGGCACAATCTCAGTATCCCCGTCAATACTAAATAAACAGACATCAATTCCAAATCATAACTCATATCCGATACAATCTGTAATTCATTCAACAATCCAAATCTGTCCAATATCAATCGATATATTCTGAAAAATCATAACAATTCCACAATCAACTTGTTCTTCGATCTGACTTCGAATATATGATGTCTAGTACTCCCAAAACACATAATATAGATCAAATAACAATTCCCCCAATATCATAATTTCAAATGATAAAAGAACTCAATAAAACTTACGTCCTGTAGTAGCTGTCGACGAGAGGAGTACAGTACTGTGTCCGGATTCAAATTCTGATATACGGATATGTCCCAATCGAATTTTAAATAAATTCAAAGCTTGAGGTTTGCTCTGGAATTCTAGCCTCGATTTCTCGTGAAGAATGAAGGAGACTTTCAATTTTATGCATGGTGAGGACAAGTGTCCCACTCAATCCAAGTAAATTGCACTTTAGTCCTTGAAACCTTCACTATTTGCAATTTGGTCTTCAAAACTCTTTTTATTTCCATTTCAATCCTAATTAATTACAAAAATCGTGAAATTTAATTCATCATTCTAAAATTCATAAATTAAATAATCTCGAATTAAAATGATAAAATCTCGGGCATTACATGCTAGACTTCACTTTTTCAAGCACCAAGAAAAACTCTCCTTCTCTCCTCCCACAATGCTTTGGCCGAAATTTTGAGCTACTTTCTCCTCCAATTTTTGTTCTTCAATTTGTTGAGGAAACACTTCACTTCTCCTTGAAAAATCCTCTTATTTTTCTAGTGCAAAATAAGAGGGGTTCTAGCTAGTTGGTGGCGGGCCTAATTTTGGAGATAGGAAGCTTGTAGAAGGTCTTGCCACTGAAGAGCTTAGTTGTATATCAACTAAGTTGGAGCCAACATCAATGTTTTAAGATTGATAGGTATATTTTCTAAACACACTATGAATATCATATTTTGTGTTTTTGTATTTGCTACACACTAGTATTGAGGCGCTCGAAATTTTATACTAGAAAATATGATTTTCGAAAATTTTGTTGCTTCCGTTGCGCTTTCGGGCACCATAAAATCGATCCCTTTCAAGTGATATCAGAGCTAAGGGTACTAGTTTGTGTAGCATATACATAAAATTATATTGAGGTCGATTTCTAACCGCATGAGATGAAACTTTTGCAACAAAATCAAGGCGTTTTTGGGGCATATTTCGGTCAGCATGTTGCTGCCCGTTTTTGGGGCATATTTCGGGCAGCATGTTGCTGCCCGTTTCGGGCTGCCCAGGCTGCCTGAGGGGCTGTCCATTTCGGGCAGCAAGGGCAGCCCCTCGGGCTGCCCGAACGTCCCCTCAAAAATAAAAAAAAATTTTGTTGGCAAAGGTGTTTTGAAATATCAAAGTGTCATGGGCCTTGAGTTGTTGGGCCATTGGATGGCTAACATATTTGTGAATTTTAAATGGGCCAAAATTTTTTTGGTGAAAAATGAGTTTTTGGGCCCTTAAGTTTAAAATTACAAAAGTTGCAAATATTTTCTCATAAAATAAATAATTGAAGTTGGACTTTAATTATTTATAGTAAATTGTGATTTACAAGAAATTCGGTTATAAATAAATTAATTGGAAAGTAGACAAAGGTGTTTGTATACTTTGTTAATTTAGTTTATGATCGTGACGGTTAGTGATTGGATCAAGATATATAACATTGGATCAATTAATTAATGTGATAATTAATTGATGGTGTATGATATGTGATATTATGCATGAACGATGATCAAAGCCCAAGCCCAATTTGCTAGGTGTATGCTAGGATATTTTGTTTTGAATGATTGTAATAATTATCAAATTTAAAGTGGGCTTGGTTTATGGCCCGTTCCCACCCCCATGAGATGTATCCATATTTGCCATGGATATCTATTTGCAAATATTAGTATAGTGGATGATCAAGATTGGAAGATGGTGGCCATGATGATTATGAAGATCGAAGACATGTAAATATTGGAAGCTTATGTAATAGTTGCATTTGCATCCCATGCATTTCCCTAGGATTGGACCTAGGCCCGTGCTTAGCTCACACGGGCCATTAGTATTGGGGCGATTGATCATCCTTGTTTGTTTACTGTTTATAATATATGCATGATATGTTATAAATAATGAGTATGTGCGTTATTATTATGATAATAACAAAGTTGCATTAATCCGGCAAATATACGATCAAACATGGCGAGCTTTTAAATAAAATTAATGATGAGACCTTTAAAAATTAAAAACCCTCATTTTGAATAAGATTCAAAATTAATATCAAGCCCAAAAAGGGGAATTATAAATTTGTTTATAATTTCCATGTCTTCCATCGACAATGGGTGCATGATGAACGCTGCCCGTGCTCGGGGCTCGGGTTATTGAGGGGGCCCTGGGTGCCGGAAAGCTGTGACATCCATTGACATAGTGATGTGAACTACGTGGAACTTCCATGATTTCGGCTCATATTATTGGGGGAACACATGGCGACCGTCCATTAAGGTTCAACATCGATGGGTAAGGCTTGACACGTGAAGATGAACGACGTCATATTATTGGGTCCTAATCAAACGCGAGACAAAAATTTTCGTAGAGGGTTGCATGGAGATGCAATTGGAAACTACCTTTTAGGAATTGTGATTGGCTGATATTATTCGTGATCATAATTCACTAATTGGACCTTACGTACCTACTGAGGAAAGAAGTTTCCCGTTTTCACTAGAGGATAGTGAAAGATGTCAAAACAGTGGGAGGAAACATTTATAAAGTAAAAGTCCATACTTTATATCTTATTAAATATTTTAAAATAGTCATTAACATTTATCTGTTTTACTTTTCAGTACTTTTTGACAATGTCTTCGATTCGCAATTCGCCATATGTAATACTCGACAAACACGTATTATCCAGACCTAATTACCTCAATTGGCTAAGAAATCTGCAAATCGTCTTGAACTCGGAAAAGATTGCATATACACTGATTGAGTCGCCCCCTGATAAGGCTCCGACTGACTACACTCCTGAGGAATTGCAGACCTACAAGGATTGGTGTGACCATGACTTGAAGGCCAAGTGTTATATGCAGGCTTCTATGAATGATGAGCTGCAGAGGCGTTTTGAGGATGCAAAGAGTGCTGCTGATATTCATTTGCACCTCCATGAGCTCTTTGGAGAGCAAACACGTCCTCTTGGCATGCTACCGTCAAGGAGTTTATCACTTTGCGCATGCGAGATGGGGCCTCGGTCCATGAGCGTGGCCTAAAGATGATTGGGCTCGTGGATAATCTCGTTGGCATGGATTTGATATTGCCTTCGGAGTTGACCACCGACGTGTTGCTGTTATCGCTGCCTAGCTCATTTTATCCTTTTGTGGTGAACTTCAATATGAACAAGATGGAGCCGACCCTTGAGGAGTTGGTGAACATGCTTGTGACCTTTGAGTCCACCATCAAGAAAGAGAAGCCGGTTCTTTTTGTGGGCTCTTCATCTGGTACGAAGACCGGTCCACCTGGGAAGGGAAAGAAGCGTTCTTTCCAACGTCCCAAGAAGAACGTACCCTTGAAGAAGCAGACTCATGGTCCCGTTGTGGCTGCCATACCAGTGAAGGCTGACAAGACTGTTGACATATGTCATTACTGCAAGAAGCCTGGACATTGGAGGCGTAACTGCAGAGAATATCTTGCCCAGAAAGGTTCTTGAAATGGTATGTTCTACATTTAAGTAAACATTTCAATTAACTCTACTTCTTGGGTATTAGATACCGATTGTGGCTCACATCTCTGTAATGAGTTACATGTGATGGGAAGAAGTAGAAGACTTAGTGAAGGTGAGACCTTCTTGAGATTGGGCAATGGAGCAAGAGTTGCTGCCAAGGCCGTGGGAAATGTTTACTCATTGTTGAACAATGATTTTAAGTTGATTTTAAGAGATGTTTTGTTTGTACCTGATTTAGGTGAAAAACATTGTTTCCATTTCTATGCTTGATAAAAATGGATATTCTTGTTTATTTAGCAAAGGTGTTTGCAACATTTACAAGAATGAATGTTTAATTGGTACTGGAGAACTTGAAAACGATCTCTATAACTTAAAATTGAAAGATATTCCACTAAACAATGTCCAAGCAATAATAACAACAAACAAGCGAAAACAAGATACTATAAATTCGGCACAATTATGACATGCTCGATTAGGATATATTTTCCCTAAGAATGATGAACAAGCTAGTGGGAGTAGGCATGTTTGATATGTCTGATATTAATGCTCTCACGACTTGTGAATCCTGTCTAAAAGGAAAGATGACCGAAAATCCCTTTAAGGGCCACGTGGAGCGAGCCAAAGGGTTATTTGATTTGATCCATACCGATGTGTGCGGTCCGCTTAGCATCACCACTAAGCATGGACATGCCTACTTCATCACCTTTACTGATGAATTTTCGAGGTACGGGTATGTGTATTTGATGAAATACAAGTCTGAAGCCTTTGAAAGGTTCAAAGAATTCAGAAGTGAAGTAGAGAAACAGTTGGGACGAAGCATCAAGACACTTCGATCGGATCGAGGTGGTGAGTACTTGAGTGCCGAGTTCCAAGAGTATCTTAAGGAGAATGGGATTCTCTCGCAGTGGACTCTGCCCGCTACACCACAGTTGAATTATGTTTCGGAGCGTCATAACAGGACTTTGATGGACATGGTTTGGTCTATGATGGGGTTCATGGAGTTGCCGCCATCCTTTTGGGGATATGCGCTTGAGACAGCGGCACTGTTGTTGAACAATGTCCCTTCAAAGGCAGTAGACAAGACATCATATGAGATATGGATGGGTAAGCCTCCCATATATTCTTATCTTAGAATATGGGGGTGCCCTGCTTATGTGAAGCAGGTAGTGGGAGATAAATTGGATAGTCGATCCATTTTATGCTACTTTGTGGGATATCTAAGGAATTCTTTTGGATATTACTTCTATCATCCCCAAGAAACAAAGGTGTTTGTTTCTAGGAATGCAACCTTTTTGGAAAAGGAATTTGTAATAGCCAAGCCTGGTGAACGGTATGGTTTAAGTTTTCGTATGTTTATGGATTATTTGGTTTAGATGTTAAGAGTTGTGATTGTGGGTCATAGTATTGTTGGTGATTATTGTTTTGTGGCATTGTTGATATTAGTTGATGGTAGTTGTATTGTATCAGCGTTGCGATTCGATTTTAGTTGCATAAGAGTTTGTTTTGGCCGAGACCAGACCGCACTCGCGGTAATTTGAGCAGCGCCCCCGCGGTCTTTATTGCAGCATTTTTGGTGGATTGTCGAACAGACACCGCACCCGCGGTGTAATAGTTACCGCACCCGCGGTGGAGGAACCGCACCCGCGGTAAGTTTTGTACCACACCCACGGTCGTCAGTTTCAGAATTTTGGTTGTATTGCCGTAGGCACACCGCACCCGCGGTGCATGTTGGAGCGCACCTGCGGTCGATGAATAGTGAAAGCGTGTTTTCGAGATTTTAATGATATAAGGCATAGATTTGTTCACTTTTCCTCATTCTTTTCCCCTCATTCTCGATTCTTCTCCTCAAGTGAAGGCTAGGGTTCCATTTCCTTTCACTTAATCTCTTTGATTCTTGCATCTTGTTGGAGTTTTGTGTTGAAAGCAAGGTTTACTTGGGTTCAAGGAAGCTAAGGTAAGCTTTTGGTTTAGTTTATTCTTGGTTTTGGTGTTGGGAGAAATCATGGGTTTGGTGATTGTGTTGGTTTTATGGATTAATTGTTATTGGTTTATGATTATTGAGATGTTGATGGTGTATTTCATGATTTATTGTTGTAGGTTGTGTACCAAGGGATATATTCTAGGTTCCAAGTGGTTGTAAGTGGAATTTCATTCCTTGTGCTCACATGATAATATATGTATTGTGTTTCAATGGTTTTATCATGTTATTCCCTTCCATTTGATTCATATTATGTATCGATATACTTGGTTGTATATTAGAGGCAATTGAATGTCTCAATTATGAAAAAAGGAATACAAAAGAAAGAGTATGCAAAGTGTTTGTTTAAATGCCCAAGAGAGAGTTCAAACGATTTATGGATTGATAGATACATAGTCATAGATTGCATGCAATTAGTTGATCAATGACCATAGGCTTATATCCCTCAGAGTTATCGATTTATATCGATGGGATATAGGTACAGAGACAGAGATACTATATAGATATCGATCCAACAGAGAAAAGAGAAATACCATCTTATTGTTATATTATGCTATGTTATTCATGTTTCAAGAGTTGATGGTATTTAATGTTTTCAAAGTCATGTTTTCAGAGTATGATATGTATTCATTGCTATGTAAGAGTTCCACTTGCTGAGTTTTATACTCATTTCAGTTATTTCCTGTGATGCAGATAAGAGCGACGGGCCGGGACGTTGATTGTGGACAGGAGTCATATGCATATAGAGAAGGAAGGAAGAAAACTATTTTGATAGCATTTTTGTCATGATCACAAAAATGATATTTTGTATTTTTGTTGTATCATTTGATTGATCATGTATAAACCTTTGATTATACATTGACATGTATTTTAAATCCTTCTTTCTTTTTAGAAAATTTTAAATTCTGCTGTTATTTTATTAAAACCAGTCGAGGGTGTTACAGAATTTCAATTGGATAGAAAAGGGGAGATGATAGAACTCGAAGAGGTTCGAGAGACACCCACAATTGTAGAACCCACACCCGAAGAGCCAAGAGAGGAGATACAAGCTCCTAGAAGATCCGAGAGAGTCTCGAGACCACCTATGAGGTATGGTCTGCTTCTTGAAGAGGGCCATGATGAGCCTAACCATGGATGTGATCCAAGGACCTTCAAGGAAGCGTTATTTGATGCCGATTCATCCAAGTGGCTTGAAGCGATGGAATCTGAGATGAATTCCTTGCATTCGAACCAAGTGTCGAATCTCGTGGATCCACCTGAGGGAATTGTTCCCATAGGGTGTAAATGGATTTACAAGAGAAAACTTGGGGCGGATGGGAAGGTATTGACCTTCAAGGCGCGATTGGTAGCAAAATGATATACTCAAAGACAAGGAGTTGACTTTGAGAAAACCTTTTCTCCAGTTGCAATGTTCAAGTCCATAAGGATATTGCTAGTCATAGCTGCATGGTATGACTATGAAATATGGCAGATGGATGTCCAGACAGCCTTTCTTAATGGGGATATTAAGAAAGAGATTTACATGTCTCAACCTAAAGGGTTACATCTGTCGGAAGTGAGCATATGGTATGCAAACTTCAAATATCTATTTATTGTCTAAAGAAGGCATCTAGTAGTTGGAACCTTAGATTCGACAGTACAATCAAAGAGTTTGGTTTTACTAAGAATCCTGAGGAACCCTGTGTGTATAAGAAGGTCAGTGGGAGTGCTGTGACATTCCTGGTGCTTTATGTTGATGACATTCTACTCATTGGGAATGATGTAGGAATGTTGCAATCAACTAAGATATGGTTAGCGAGTAAGTTCTCGATGCAGGACTTGGGTGAAGCATCTTTTGTATTGGAAATACAGATCTGTAGAGATAGATCAAGAAGATTGCTTGGTCTCACCCAGTCCACATACATTGATACCATCGTGAAGAGGTTTTCGATGGATGAGTCCAAGAGAGGACATCTACCAATGTGTCATTGCGTGTCCCTATCCAAGTCTATGTCTCCCAAGACTGATGCAGAGATAGAGGCGATGACACGCATTCCATATTCATCTGCGATTGGTAGCATCATGTATGGGATGATATCTACACGTCCTGACGTGGTTTTCGCACTAAGTGTAGTGAGTAGATATCAATCAAACCCCGGTCTTCCTTATTGGAAAGCTTGTGAAAGACATCCTCAAGTATTTGAGAAGGACCAATGAATTGTTCTTGGTCTATGGGGGTGGGGAACTGAAATTGGAAGGCTATACGGACTCTAGCTTCCAAAGCGATATCGATGACTCGAAGTCAACCTCTAGGTTCGTATTCATGATCAATGGTGTTGCTGCCTCTTGGAAGAGTTCCATACAAGACAGTACTGCGGATTCCACCACTGAGGCCGAATACATTGCTGTATCAGATGCAGCAAAAGAGGCTGTTTGGATAAGGAATTTCGTCCAAGAGTTGGACGTCGTTCCTATGGAGTTGCTCCTGTCCCGGTGTTGTGTGCCAACACGGGAGCCATTGCTCAAGCAAAGGAGCCAAGGTCTCATCAGAAGTCCAAACATGTATTGAGAAAGTACCACATCCTCCGAGAGATTGTGTAAACAGGAGATGTCTCGATTGACAAAGTCGGCTCCGCAGATAATGTAGCTGATCCACTAACTAAGCCTTTACCTGGACCATTATTCGAGAAGCATCGCGAATCGATGGGTTTGAAGCGTATGGGTAGTTGGCTCTAGTGCAAGTGGGAGATTGTTAGAGTATGTGCACGTCGAGCCAAGTGTTGGCCGAGTGTTCACAATGAAACTCTATGTATAAACAATCTTTATTTTAATAATATTTGAAATTATTATTTTTGCACATCTTTATCTGTATACCCATGCTAGTTGCATAGATAAAACCCTTGAATATACAAATAGTAGAAAGAATATGAGATGCTCATATGATGAGTATCATGAAACTCATATTTGGAATACTGTATATTCTAAACAGTTCCTAGTCGATTCAGCCGCCGCTAAGAAGGATATAGGCCGCTCGAGTTCGAGACTAGTATCTGCGATGTGAGTACCATGTTTCATTGGTAGGGGACATTATGATGTCCGAGCATGCAGATAGGTGCTCCTTGTAGAGTGCACTGAACAACCCTCCATAAAGGACTTTCCAAGTGGTTCTCACTTATCGAGTGGAAAAGTCCTAGTTTATGATTGTACACCATTAGTCCTTATGACCCGGGACAACATTAAGACTATGTGCTAGAATTACACTTTGACTTGTTTACCGACTCTCATGGGGTCATCAGGTGGCAAGGTTGGGTGTTCTGTCGAAACATTTAGGAGTCGATGCATTGTAGTCGGGGATTCACCGCTTACCTTCGGGTATTGATATCCTATGTGTTCTCATGTATGTGTAATATGAAATCTCTGATCAGAATATGGTGGTAATTATGAATGGGGTTTCATAGATTACACCATCGATGCAACTACGACATGACACATAGTATCGATTCATTGACAACTCTCGATATACCAATGGTTTTCGAATCGGTCGGGATATATGTGTTGAAGGGACCGTACTGTACGCTAACCATAATTGAATGGTTCTTGCAGGCACTATCATTTGATACCTAGGGAATCATGTAAGCGATGCTGCTAGGCGTTTAACATGATTGGTTGGGTAATATCAGACTTGAGTTCTGACGTTCTTGTTATCAAGGAGTTGATAAGTAAGAATGGAGCAATTGGGGTATGCTCAAATAAGGACATGTTTAGTCCGAATCACATGGAGATGTGAACCCATGGCTAGTTGTATCAATGAACCATTGAGGGCCATACAAGTACTAGCTTTCTAGATCCCGTTGAGAAGTTAAAATTGTTCAATGTGTTGAACGGCTTATAAAGGAGTTTATAAGCATAAATAAAATAGAAGTATGACTTCTATAAGGAGAATGTAACTTTTAATTTGAGGAAGTGTTCCTAAATTAAAAGTTGGTCAAACAAATAATGTATTTGAAAATTTTGATTTTCATAAACATTATTATGGACTAAATTAAATTAATTCAAGTGATGAATTAATTAAACACTAGTGGACCTAGTAGAGTTCAAATAATTTAATTAATTCAAATGTTCAATTATTTAAATTGGGCCTTGTAGAGCACAATTGGAATAATTATTTAAACTATTGGACTTTAGTAATTCAAGTAAGATTTGATTGGGCTCAAATATGTTTGAGACAATATAAATAAAAGTCCATGGGCCCTTTGTAATTGTTACAAGCCCACTCAAAAACAATGCATGGGAAGGTGAAAGGTTGGAGACAAATTTTGCAACAAACAAGGCATGATATGCACATGCTAGACTTCACTTTTTCAAGCACCAAGAAAAACTCTCCTTCTCTCCTCAATGCTTTGGCCGAAATTTTGAGCTACTTTCTCCTCCAATTTTTGTTCTTCAATTTGTTGAGGAAATACTTCACTTCTCCTTGAAAAATCCTCTTATTTTTCTAGTGCAAAATAAGAGGGGTTCTAGCTAGTTGGTGGTTGGCCTAATTTTGGAGATAGGAAGCTTGTAGAAGGTCTTGCCACTGAAGAGCTTAGTTGTATATCAACTAAGTTGGAGCCAACATCAATCTTTTAAGATTGATAGGTATATTTTCTAAACACACTATGAATGTCATATTTTGTGTTTTTGTATTTGCTACACACTAGTATTGAGGTGCTTGAAATTTTATGCTTGAAAATATGATTTTCGAAAATTTAGTTGCTTCCGTTGCGCTTTCGGGCACCATAAAATCGATCCCTTTCAATAATCCCAAATAAAATTTCAAAACATGCATAACAAAATAATGTGGTTCTGAATTAAATAAGTTACCAATCAAGAGAGTCGTGTCTGGGTTTGCCTCCTGAGCATACATGTCGAACATCTTTCCCTAGGTCGGCTGCCTCCACTGCAAGCAGTCCTTCAGCATATGGTCATTGGCTTCACACTTGAAGCACTTTCCTGAGCTCCATAAACACTGACCCTCATGCCTACGACTGCACTTGGGACACACCGGGTACTCTCCCGACCTCTGAGGAGTCTTCTGCCGAGGGATAGGACCCTTGCCTTTCGGCCGTCCTTGAAATGGCCTATTCCCCTGCTGTCCTTGGAACGGCCTCTTGAACTGGGGTAGCTGCTGCTGCTGCTGAGGTGCCTGATAGGGCCTATTGCCCTGCCTATCGTTCTCAATGTCTCTCTGGTCCTGTTCTGCTGTGAAGGCTCTCGACCCGGAAACTGTATAAGTAGTAGGGCCCGCAACTCTCACATCACGGTGCAAGATCGGCCGTAACCCATCAATAAAATGCCTCAGCTTCTCTTGGACATCATTTGCATCAGAGGCCCAAAGTGACAACCCCTCTCAAACTTTTTAACAAATTCTGCGACGCTGCTATCTCCCTGTCGCAACTTCATGAATTCCCTGGTCACATGGGAGCGTACTTCCTCAGTGAAGTACTTGGAGTAGAAGACCTCTTTGAAACCATCCCAAGTCAGCGTTTGCAAGTTCACTGACACTGATTCCCAACATAGTCTGGCGTCTCCTGTAAGAAGGAATGTGGCACACCTTACCCTATCTGCATCCTGTAGCTCCATAAACGTAATTATCGCCTCAATGGACATAAATTCTTCGTTCAGCTATCATTGGGTCAGTATTCCCTGAGAACTCCTTCGGATTCATTCTCATAAACCTCTAATAAACATCCTCTGGTCTGGGCCTTGCCGCTTTGTCTACTGCAGCATTGTTCCCCGCAAACTGTGCGAAGAACTGAGTCATTCTTGCGAGCATCTGAGCCTGCATATCTGGGGATGGACGAGGAGGGGTGACCCTATCCCCATAACGAGCCTCTCGGTCCTCCTCACTTGCTCCACGTGCAACCTTATGTCTAGGAGGCATACTGTTCCAAAATTTACCCAACACGTAAACCCAACATGCATGAACATAATATCCATATCATAAGATGCACGTAAGTTGAACTTAAAACATGTACATGCTGAAATCATGACTGGATACATACTACATGGAAGAATTTAAAGAAAAATTTAAAACTTACAGACTTGATGTGTGACTTCGTGAGCTTATCGCAACTGGTAGTAGCCATAACCCTTTACAAGAACCTCGCTCTAATACCAACTGTAACGTACCATATTTTTATACTATTTTTAAAATTTGCGGAAAAATAAATTTTTTTCTTAGATAAGAAATAAACCTTCAAATTTCGATTAAGATAAACTGTTCATCCAAAATATTTGCAATAAAAAGATCACAAATAAAGTTTGCTAAAAATAATCGTTCAAAAAACGTAAAGAAATCTCGTAAAATTCAGAGTATTAAAATCGTCATTCACAAAATCTTAAAACATTGGCGGTCCTCGGGTTTAGCCTCTTGCGCAGTCCAAGCCGGCTCACTGGTGGTCCCCAACCCTCGTATCCTCATACTCGTCCTCACCTTCATCGATCAAGTTTAGTGAGTCTAAAGACTCAACATGTATAAACTAGAGATAACAAATAATATGTAATAAAACAACATGAAACTTAAAAGTAGAGCGTACAAACTTAAACTTGAACATACAAACATAAACATAGACGTGCCATCGTCGTAAACACGAAACTTAAAAGTAGAGCGTACATACTTAAACTTGAACATACATACATAAACACAGACGTGCCATCATCGTAAAACTTTTCGTAAACATACTTGCATCATACATACTTGAACATGAATAAACTTCATCATTTTTGCGTAGAGATATGTTTCAAAGCAAGTGACACATAACATAGTTCACCTAATAAGACTAAACCACAGTACTGGGCTAGCAGAGAAAATCCACTACCACATACATGAGATCCCCGGTCATGCTTTACCGGGTGGATTGGTCCCTGGTCATGTTTTTTCCGCTTTCCAATCATGATCTTAACCTGGTCATGCTTTATCGGGGTGGAGAGGTCCTCGGCCACGTTCACCGACTTCAAAACCCGTGCGTAATTTGGTCACAAGGCAATTAGCATACCTCAAAAACATTAAAATATTTTCTTTGCACATCGAACATACTTAAAAATGTCTAGGGCTTCGTTGAAATGCTCTGGATATGCTGCCCTAACCGCAGCAGTAAAAATCCAGAAGATCTCAACGAAGCTTGCAACAAAAACTTGAGAAAACGTGAAGAACCACAAATTTTCACACCTTGAGCGATGCCGCAGTAAAAATTTTATCTCCTTCATTTCTTTTCAGAAAAATAAGAATTTATTGTCAAACCAAAGATAACACGACGTACTACAATTCATATGTTGAAATCATTTTCAGAAAATCGACCGAAAAGTCGGAAAACTCGAATTGACAGCAACCAAATGTTATGCGTTCTATAAAAAACTTTTCCTTGAGCAGTCACACGAAAAAGGCTATATCTCACTTGTTCCTTGTCCAAAAATTACGAATGTACTATCAAATTGAAGATAACACAATATAATTGTGGGGATCCGGACGCAAATTCATTTCTTAATCATTTTTGGGAATAATTGAATCAATTAAGATAAATAGGGTCTAAAATTTTTTTTAAATATAAGTGCGGAAATGTAATGTAATCAATCTGATATACATATAAAAAGTAAAGTACATGTCTTGTACTCAATACATTAAAATCAAACTAGGGTTCAACCACTAAATATCAGGTGCTGAAAGCAACTCTACTTCTGGGTCCGAATCTCCACGCTAAAGTATAATCTCTCATCCTCGTCTTGACCCTGCTCCTGTCCCACCTGTTATCATGCACACATACAAACACAACAACAACCGGATAACTCCGGTGAGAAATACATTCCCAGTATAAATCATGTATACATTCAATCATATAAACAGATATGAATGCATGAAACAAATGTCAATAACATGTATCAAATCTGAAATACTGAATCAATATAACACTGTAAATCAAACTCTGACTCATATTCTCTGACTCGATTCGTTCCTAATCTAGGGATTTCGATCTGAATAAGAACGTAACAATCTCTCACCTACTCTCCCGATCGCGGTGGCGGTACGTTCTTATTTATGGACTTTGGTCCTGTCCATATCGAATCTCGGCGATAGAAGTCGCTCTACTCCTAGGCAACATCGATATGACGAAACGTCCGGTGTCTTGGCACCTCTGCCCAAGACTTGGCCTCTCCGCCAAATTGGCATCTCCGCCAAATATCATGCACATCAGCCCAATGACTAGGCACATCCGCCCATGACTCCTCACATAACATATACTTAACTATAAATCAATAGAATAAGCATATCAATCTCAAACATTGCAAAATATCGAGGCAATGGCAATTAAGTATGTGATTTTGGGAAATTCAAGTTAAATCAAACTCGAGTTGTGCAATCCCAGATCAACATTGATTTATACCTTTCTCTTTTCGGTCTGACAAAGTCGAAGTGTCGAATTCAAATCTGTCCATACTCAATCTGGTAATGACAATATCGAGGAGTACAATATCAATACACCACTCAAATCAATACTGGATATAATCAGAACTCAATCTAATTTTGTTTTAACGGCATAACTACACAATCTCAACATACCCAGGAATAAAAATATCAACAGATACAAATCTCAACTCATGATCGATAACAATACAAATCTGATACCAAATCTCAATCAAATCCATTCTGAAAATCATAACAATTTCATACGTATCTGTTCTTCAATCCGGTCTCGATTATACGATATCTACTATGTCAAGAATGCCATATATGAATCATATCCGATTACTTCCATATCATATTTTAAAATCATAACAAAACGTAGTAAAACTTACGTCCAGTTGAAGCTCTTGTCGATAGAAACACGGTACTGCACTCGGATTCAAAATTAGACGGTTGGATCTTCCGTAAATCCCGATTCTCTGATTTGAAGAAATTTGAAGCTTTCCCTATGATTCTCTCATTTTCTTGCCGGGTTATAAGAAATGAAGATTTTTATATATGTATATCATGCATGGAAGGGGCAAGTGGCTCATTCTATGCAATGCACGTCTCGCGCATATGCGCGACCTCCTTCGGCGCATATGCGCGAGACATTCTGTCTCGGCGCGTGTAGTCTCGACAGCTCGCGCATATGCACGCCCTTGCCCTGCGCATATGCGCGAGGTCCTTTGCAATTCTCTGCCATACTCGCGCATATGTGCCGGTCCTCGTCGCGCATATGTGCGAGGTTCTCTGCCTACCTCGCACATATGCGCCCGACTGGGTCGCGCACATGCGCGAGGGTCGCGCATATGCGCGAGATGCTCAGTCCTCGCACATAATTCAGTCTTCTTTTCGCCTTTCCCGGTCTGATCCGTTCCATCTACAATCGCCTCAATTATCAACAAATCATTTCAGATTACAATAACACAATTCTCGGGTATTACATTTCTCATCCCCAAATTCCGATTTCGTCCTCGAAATCACAGGCAATCAGATCATATCAGAAAGAAGTGTATAACAGAGGTAAATCTGAAAACTCACATGAGTGAAACAACACTGGGAATCTCTGCCTCATATCTGATTCAGTTTCCCACGTAGCTTCTTCGATGCCATGAAGACTCCACTAAACTTTCATAAGCGGAATAGTCTTCGTTCTGAGTTGCTTTTCTTTAGGATCAAGAATCTGACTCGGCTTCTCGACGTAACTCAGTGTTTCATCTAGTTCGGCCTCGTCTGGCTGAATAATATGTGAAGCATCAGAAATATACTTCCGCAATAACGATACATGAAAGACATCATGTATTCCAGATAGAGAAGGCGGTAATGCGAGTCGATAGGCACGATCTCCTATCTTCTCGAGAATCTCATACGGCCCAATATATCGTGCAGACAACTTCCCTTTCTTGCCAAATCTGACAACTCCTCTGAAAGGTGAAATCTTCAAGAATACTCGATCTCCTACCTCAAATACCAACGGTCTACGTCAAACATTGGCATATTTGGAATGTCTGTCTTGAGCTGCCTTCATCCTCTTCAGAATCAGCGTCACTTTTGCTGTCATATCTTTGATCATATCAGGTCCTATCTCAGGTACCTCAGAGATATCATCCCAATAAAGAGGGGATCTGCACTTCTTATTGTACAACGCTTCAAATGGTACCATCTCTATACTCCTTTGATAGCTGTGGTTGTACGAAAACTCACAAAGTGGCAAAGATTCTTTCCAACTAGTGCCTAAATCTAGCACTACAGCTCTAAGCATATTCTCCAGTGTCTGGATAGTCCGCTCTGATTGTCCGTCGGTCTGTGGCAATATGCAGTATTCAGATGTAACTTGATACCTAGAGCCTGTTGCAACCTGTAACAAAAGTACGAAGTACACGAGGATCACGGTCTGATACAATCGACTTCGGCACTCCGTGCAATCTGACCACTTCTATGACATAGATTTCTGCCATCTGGTCATGTCTGTACGTCATCTTGTACGGAATAAAACATGCTGATTTGGTCAATCTTTCAATCAAAACCCAAATCACATCACCCCCGGGAGGAATGGGGTAACTTCGTCACGAAGTCCATGGAAATGTGGTCCCATTTCCATTCAGGAATAGACAAACTTTTTAACAGTCCTCCGGGTTTTTTTCTTTCGGCTTTCACCTGTTGGCAATTCAGACACTTGGACACAAATTCAGTAATATCAGCTTTCATCTGTTTCTACCAAAACGGTATTTTCAAATCATTGTACATTTTGCTGCTACAAGGACGAATACTAAATCGACTGCTATGCACTTCTGACAATATTTGTCGTTTCAAATCTGAAAAATCTGGCACAAAATGTAAGGCCTGAGATTTAATAGTCTTCATTGATGCGATATTCAAAGATATGAGAATGCATGACATGTAATGAGAAGCAATAAATGAGATGGGGGAAGGAGAGACATGAAAAATTAGAATTTTGAATGAAGGGCAGACCACACCCACGGTCCAAGAAAGAGTGCACTCGCGGTTGATGGATAGAGAGTTGGAAATTATTTACAGAATTGACACCGCACCCGCGGTTCAAACGTAACCGCACCCGCGTTGATGTCACCGCACCAGCGGTCTTATATGTAGCGCACCCGCGGTCGTCGATTTTCGAGAATGAATAGACTGCCGAAGCTCGAGCGCACCCGCGGTCTAGATGGAGCGCACCTGCGGTGCAGCATGCGAGAAAGCCACTTTTGTTTCTTATGATGACACATGGCATATATATATATAATTGTGCTGAGTCTTCATTTTTAACACTTCCATCAGCTGAGAAACGAAGGAGAAAAGGGTTCCAAGATTTCTTCCATCTTTACTATTTTATTGTGTAAGATTTACTTATCCAAAAGTTATTCCAAGCTTTAATTCTTGTTCATCACTTCAAAGGCTACAAGAGGATGTAAGTTTCATTCATTTCCTGCATGATTTAAGATATTGATGTTGGGGAAACTTGGATATGCTTGTATATATATGTTCTTATGATTATAAGCAACGGTTATTCGCAACCGGATCGAAGAAATGGTACCGTATGTAATTGTTATGAATTCCAGCATATGTATGATTTAACATGTTCAGATTTCAGAGTTAATGTGTATTATGAAGAGAATGGTGAATGGTTGATATTGATTATATTGTGTTGATTTATGAGTTGATCGGTATATCGAGTATCCGCCGTTATGCGGTCGAATTGTATTCAGATTAAAGATTGAGTCCTATATGTATTGATAGAATGCACTTTGATCATGCCATTTCAGATTCTATTGGCAACTTTGATAGAGAGATTTCGACTACGACAGATTGTTCGACGAAAGGTATAATTCATGTTTTGTTTGGGGAAGACACAACTCAAATGAGATTCAATTTGAGTTTCCCAACCAAATCACATACTAGAATTGTTGTCTATCTTTTGATATGATTTTGATTTGTTTATGGACTTATATTCTAATCCCTTGATATGATGATGCCTTGTTTATAGATTTATATTCAAGCATTTGAGATAGGAGAGTCATTGGAAGACTTGTCAAACTAGACGTTCGGTGGTATCGACGCTTCGGATCAGATTCACTCCGATTGTAGACATTCGATACAGACAGGGCCGAAGTCTAGGAATAATACGTACAGTTACCCCGATTGGGAGGGTAGGTAACAGACAGTGACGTCTTATTCACACCGGGATCCCTAGAGTAGAGTCGAGTCGAGTCAAGACATGATTTGATTTGAATTGCATGCTCATATAGATTGGTTTCATAGACTATGGAACCCATTGTTATTGCTTTCATGCATGAATTATGATTATGTAGTAGCATGCATACATGTTTTATACTGGGATTTGTTCTCACCGGAGTTTCCGGCTGTTGTTATGTCTGTATGTGTGCATAACAACAGGTGGGGCAGGATCTGGGTCACGACAGAGATGAGTTCGAGATAGCGTGGTGACTTCGGGCGCCGAAGATTACTAGTTGTTTCTTACTAGACTTGTACTACTTGTGGTTGTAGTTTGTATTAAACACTGGTTTGTATGAATGTATTAGAACAAGACATGTAATTATGTTTATTGAAATAAAATAAAGAACTATCTTGTGCTTGTTTATATACATCTGAATTAATGTTAAAAAGCAAAATTTTGACCCATATTTTTTAATAAAGATCCGATTAATCCCGAAAAAAATTGAGTTAGAGCCCGGGTCCCCACACAAAAAGACGATTATTCACATAAAACACATTGTCACAAACCTGATACTCGGATCAATGCCCTACTCTGACTATCAATATCGAGTTCTGAACGTTCTGATAAACTTTCTGAGCCGTTTTAATTCTCAAAATCAGCTCAGGTTCGGCCATGCAAAATATAAATTCTCCACGGTCTACTATCAGTTTCAAACACGAATTCAGAACAACAACAATATTCAATCAGATTCGAAACGTCAATCATCGAAACTGATATGCTAAACTCATAAAACTGCGAATTTCTTACACTAATATCGGTTTTGGCTAACTGATCACGTCTTCAACGTATTCAGGTCAACCGTTATACCATCTTCGGATATACTGTGCCCCAAACATACAATCTGTCTCAGCCAAAATTCACATTTTGACAGTTTTTCATGCAATTTCTCTGTTCTCAAAGTACTCAACACAATTTTCAAATGTTCGGTAAACTCATTCATATTCTTGGAATATTGTGGGGACCCGGACGCTAATCATCCTCTTAATCATCTTTGGGATTTAATTATCAATTCAGGTAAACAGGGTCTAAAAATTTTTCTTTAAAATGCGGAAGGTAATGGAATCAATCTATTATACAAACCAGTATAATAATACAAATCTGGTACAAAATGCTTCTAGTTTAAACTAATCTAAGGTTTAACTACAAAATTTCAAGTATTAAACCAAGTCTACATCCAAGTCCGGAATCACCACTCTAATCTCGATCTCTCATCATCTTCTTGACCCCGATCTTGTCCCACCTGTTGTCATGCACACATACAAACAAGACAACAGCCGGATACTCCGGTGAGAATAAATCCCAGTATAAAACATGTTTACATGCATATACACAATATAAATCATAAAGCATATTATCATGCATAAAATTCATAACAATAGGTTTCATATTCTAGGAAACCAAATCAAATAAGCATGCAGTAACAATGGATTCCATAATCTCTGAAATCAAAATAAAATAAGCATGCAACTCAATTCAATTCATATCTTGACTCGACTCGACTCTAACTCTAGGGATCCCGGTGTGAATAAGACGTCACTGTCTGTCACCTACCCTCCCAATCGGGGTAACTGTATGTCTCATTCCTAGACTTCGGTCCTGTCTGTATCGAATGTCTACAATCGGAGTGAATCTGATCCGAAGCGTCGATACCACCGAACATCTAGTTTAGCAAGTCTGCCAATGACTCTCCTATGTCAAATGCTTAAATATAAATCTATAAACAAGACATAATCATAATCAAATATCAATAATAAATCTAGTATGTGATTTAGGGAAACTCCAACCAAGTTTGATTCGAGTCGTATCTCCCGAATTCACATGAATTATACCTTTGTCTTCCCGGTCTGACGAAGACGAAGTCTTGTATTCCAATCTGTCCATATCCACATCTGATAATGACAATCATATAAATACAGTATCAGTATATAACTCAGTTCAGAACTTGTTCTGATCAATACTCAAATCGGTATATAGTCTGATCCATATCTGAACAAGGTACAATCTAATTCATATCAATAATATCACGATACAATCGAAATCATTACTGAATCTGATCAATATCAATCTACTGATGTTTCGACGGCATAACAATACAGTCACGATAACCCCGTCTATCTCAACATCACAGATATAATACCAGAATTCAGTACAACTCACAATCTGAATAATAACACAACTCTGATATAGAATCTCAACTAAATCAACTCTGAAATTCATAACAATTTCATAAACAGTCTATTCTTTAATCTGACTTCAGTTATACAATGTCTACTGTAGCAGAAACATCATATCTGATTCATATTCAATTCTGACGATATCATAAATTCAAATCATGTCTAATTGTAACAAAACTTACGTCCAATTTTAGCCTGCGTCGATAGGAACACAGTACTGAAATCGGATTAAAATTTTAACGGGCTGATCTTTCACAATCACAAATCTACAAAGGCGTAAGGATTTTTCTCTCAAAGCTTCGACCCTTTTCTGAATTTTTTGAAGGAAAGGTGTGCAATTCTTATATATATACTGCATGCAACACCAGGAAACGTGGCTTATTTTTCATGTTGCACGTCGCACCGCGGGTGCGCTCATTCTCTAACCGCGGGTGCGCTCAGTGTAATGATATACATAAACTTTTCCGAAAGCTTCGACCGCGGGTGCGCTCTGTCTTTTAACGCGAGTGCGCTGACCCTACTGGTACAACACCGCGGGTGCGGTCTGTCTAGCACCGCGGGTGCGCTCAATCTCCAGTAGCAACTTTCATACCCTACTAGGCCTGCACCGCGGGTGCGGTACTTCTTCACCGCGGGTGCGGTGTCACTTCCGTAATTAATCTCCAACTCTCTGTCCATCAACCGCGTGTGAGGTCTTGTTCGTAGCGCGGGTGCGGTCTAGACTTTATGCAACCCTTCATAATCTCATTCAGTGCCTCTCATTACATGTCATGCATACTCATATCTTCCGAATATCACATCAATGAAGACTAATAAATCTCGAGCCTTACAAATATATCAGAATGTCATCGACAGAATAATCATACAATCATCAAAGTACTTCTAAATACACGATTCATTAACCTCTAAACATAACTGAAATACCCCAAGGAAAAACAATTGGTCTAATGTAACCCTTGGCCGGTAAATATTCAGACTGTTCTTTCAACTCTTTCAATTCAATTAGTACCATTTTGAACAGTATTTTCAAGATAGGAACTGTACCTGGTACGCATTCAATGCTGAAATCTATCTCTCTGACTAGAAGCAATTCTGAAATCTCATCTTGGAAAACATCAGCAATTCATATATCACTGGCAAATCAGCCAATGATAGGCTCAATTTCAGTACGTCAACTGAATACATAAGGAAATCCTCTGTTCTTTTCTGTAATAATCGAGTCGTAAACATCACAGATATCAAAAGAATTCTACATCTAGAATCCTTACCGTAAAATTTTCACTCTTCAGCCATCTCAGGTTTGAACCTCACAATCTTATGAAAACAATCAACGGTAACTCTGTACTTGGTCAGCATATCAATACCGATAATACAGTCAAAATCAGACAACCCAAGTACAATATCATCTAACTCAATCTCATGTCTGTCATACTGTTGCATACCATGCCTAACAAAGGTCACTGATACAAAACCTCTCCTCAAAGGTGGCGAGATAAATACTACAGCAGATAATTACTCAATAGACAAAGCATATATCAACGCAATTCGTTCGAAGATAATCGTATGGAATGCATTAGTATCTATCAATACATATGCAGAATAATCACACAGGAAACAATTACCTGCCACAATATTATCAGATGCGTTCTGGGCCTGTTTCTCGGTCAATGAAACACTCTGGCCTACTGTCTAGGAGGTTGGCTAACTGTCTGGCTTCCTACTGGCCTTGGCTGTGATTGGGTGGAGAGTGGCTTGAAAGAGTGAACAACAGATGATCGTCTATCAGGCTGTGCCACTGATCCAGATGATTCTGCTCCCTGGGATCCCTAGGAATCTCGCTGTGGACAAACTCTTGCAAAGTGTCCTGACTGTTTGCAGATGCGGCAATACCAAACACACCTCGATGTTGCTCGGTGGGATGTTTTCCTCCAAAAGTTCTGCAATAAACTCTTGTATAACTCTGGCTAGAACCACTGGAGCTAGATGAACTACTCCCTAACTTCTTAAACTGTTTCCTTCGAGCTTTCAGAAAATCTTTCTTTCCACCACTACTGCTGCTGCTATCAAATCTAGACGGTGATGGTAAGAATTGAGCTGGAGGTTTTTGCTGTTTCTGTGGTTGAGCAACATACGACATTCCTCGCTACTGGATCAAACTTGCCTCAGCTCCCTTTGCCATATTTAAGGCATCAGCAAAATTATGGGGTCGCTTCACATTTACCAATGCAAATATCTCAGGATTCAATCCATTGATGAACTGATCAGCTACAGCTTCATCATTCCCAGCCACGTGAGGAGCAAAACGTAGTAAGTTAGAGAATTTTGCTACATATTCTTCAATATTCAGCGGGCCCTGTTACACATTTGCAAACTATGTACTCTTGTCCTTTTGGTACGATACTGGGAAAAACCTTTGATAGAATTCAGCTTTGAAGATTTTCCACGTAATTACCGTACCACGCTGTTCTAAGGCTTCCTTGTTAGCGATCCACCAACTCTTCTCGACCTCCTGTAACTGGTGGCCAATCAGTTTAACTTTACGTTCATCTAGGTAATCAAGTGAATCAAACAGCATTTCTATATCATCTAGCCAACTCTCACAATCAACAGTCGTCTCAGTACCCTTCAGAATCGGCGGTTGAAATGACTGAAACCTCTTCAACAGTGCTTCCATCGGAGTTACGGACATATCCATCTGATTAGTGAAGGTACTACCCAGTTCTGGGATTCTTCGAGGAGGTATATCTGATTACCAAAAGAATTAGTAACCAAATACAACAAACCTGTTTCAGTCCTCCTCTGATCGTCTTACTACTGATCAAGAATCGGTTCTGATTCATTCTCAAATAATACACATTACCAATCAATCAGATAGTCAAGTAAACATGTATTATATAAAGCAGTAACACATGCTACCAATCAATAGCAAGGAAAGAAAACTCATTCTACCCCGCTCACTAGCTCCTATCTCAGGCTAAGGTAACCTACTGCTCTGATACCACCTGCTGTGGGGACCCGGACATTAATTCATTTTTTAATCATTTTTGGGAATAATTGAATCAATTAAGATAAACAGGGTTTAATTTTTTTTTTTAAATACAAGTGCGGAAACGTAATGTAATCAATCTGATATACATATCAAAAGTAAAGTACATGTCTTTTACTCAATACATTAAAATCAAACTAAGGTTCAACCACTAAATATCAAGTGCTAAACCTACTCTACTTCTAAGTCCGAATCTCCACGCTAAAGTATAATCTCTAATCCTCGTCTTGACCCTGATCCTGTCCCACATGTTGTCATGCACACATACAAACACAACTACAGCCGGATAACTCCGGTGAGAAATACATTCCCAGTATAAATCATGTATACATGCAATCATATAAACAGATATTAAAGCATGAAACAAATGTCAATAACATGTATCAAATCTGAAATACAGAATTGATATAACACTGCAAATCAAACTCTGACTCATACTCTCTGACTCGACTCGTTCCTAATCTAGGGATCCCGATCTGAATAAGAACGTAACAATCTCCCACCTACTCTCCCGATCGCGGTGGCGGTACGTTCTTATTTACGGACTTTGGCCCCATCCATATCGAATCTCGGCGATAGAAGTCGCTCTACTCCTAGGCAACATCGATATATCAAACGTCCGGTATCTTGCCACCTCTGCCCAAGACTTGCCCTCTCCGCCAAATTGGCATCTCCGCCAAATATCAGGCACATCAGCCCAAGGATTAGGCACATCCGCCATGACTCCTCACATAACATATGCTTAACTATAAATCAATACAATAAGCATATCAATCTCAAACATTGCAACATATCGAGGCAATGGCAATTAAGTATGTGATTTTGGGAAACTCAAGTTAAATCAAACTCGAGTTGTGCAATCTCGGATCAACATTGATTTATACATTTCTCTTTTCGGTCTGACGAAGTCAAAGTCTCGAATTCAAATCTGTCCATACTCAATCTAGTAATGACAATATCGAGAAGTACAATATCAATACACCACTCAAAATAATACTAGATATAATCAGAACTCAATCTAATTCTGTTTTAGCGGTATAACTGCACAATCTCAATATACCCAGCAATACAAATATCAACAGATACAAATCGCAACTCATGATCGATAACAATACAAATCTGATATCAAATCTCAATCAAATCCATTCTGATAAACATAAAAATTTCATACGGTATCAGTTCTTCAATCCGGTCTCGATTATACGATGTCTACTATGTCAAGAACGCCATATATGAATCATATCCGATTCCTTCCATATCATATTTTCAAATCATGACAAAACGTAGTAAAACTTACGTCCAGTTGAAGCTCTTGTCGATAGGAAGAGGGTACTGCACTCGGATTCAAAATCAGACGGTTGGATCTTCCGTAAATCTCGATTCTTTGATTTGAAGAAGTTTGAAGCTTTCCCTATGATTCTCTCATTTTCTTGCCGGATTATAAGAAATGAAGATTGTTATATATATATATCATGCATGCAAGGGGCAAGTGGCTCATTCTATTCACTGCACGTCTCGCGCATATGCGAGACCTCCTTCGGCGCATATGCGCGAGACATTCTGTCTCGGCGCGTGTATTCTCGGCAGCTCGCGCATATGCGCGCCCTCGCCCAGTGCATATGCGCGAGGACCTTTGCAACTCTCTGCCACAATCGCCCATATGCGCGACAATGCGCCGATCCTTGCGCGCATATGCGCGAGGTTCTCTGCCTACCTCGCGCATATGCGCCCGGCTGGGTCGCGCATATGCGCGAGGTGCTCAGTCCTCGCACGTAATTCATTCTTCTTTTCGCCTATCCCGGTCTGATCCGTTCCATCTACAATCGCATCAATTATCATCAAATCATTTCAGATTACAATAACTATAATGGCCAGAAAATTCGTACTTGAAAATTTGCGGAAAAATTAAAATTTTTCTTTTTAAAATAATCAAAATTGCCTCATTCACAAAATCAAGTTTAAATGTTCAAAATAGCAGCGGAAGAAATTATTACTCGCCAAAATAACAAGTTAAAGTATCCAACAACTGATAAAATGTTTGAGCATAAAAAAAATGGCAAGTGCTGTAAATGAGGTCCTCGGGTTCCACTACTGCCGACCCAAGCTAGCTCACTGGTCCCCGCCCTCGGCCTCGACATCATCAATACCTACAACAATCAAGTCTAGTGAGCCTAAAGACTCAGCATGCATATGTCGTAAATAATGAGTAAATAATATAGTGAAATTTGCATGGGATAAAATATCATGTCATGAGGCATAATGTGAAAATAACTTGTCATAAACAATGATAATACGTGCATAACTGAACTGAAAATCATAGTGAAAATGTTTGCTCCTTGGAGCCCTGTACTGAAATAGCATGTAATAATTTTCTGTTGAGATTATGGTCTACGCAAGTGGCCCCTGCACTGAACTGAACTGACCGGTAACTGGCGACCGGACCGGTAATTGGCGACCGGGTTTAGTAATGAACGTCTGATCAGACTAATGCAATAGTATACTGGGTGGTACATAATGAACTGAACTGACCGGTAACTGACGACCGGATAATACAATGCTCCCATGATAGTGAAATGGCCACAAGCAATATCGCATAAATCTAAAAAATGAATATTTTATATTTTTATGCATGTAATATAATTAAATGGCATAATGAAATATCCTGTATTATTTTATCACATGGATTGGATCGTTCCCAGGCTCGCTGTGACCTAAATTTAACAAGAAAAATATGCAAATGATTTTCTTGACCAAACTTTGTAATTGAATCCAAAAACGAGACAATTACGCCTAACGACTCCGTATTTAATCATGACTCCGTGCCAACCCGAACCAACACCGAACCATCATTTAGTCATGAATAAAATACACTTAAAATGATGAAATAATGCTCCTAAAATGATGCAAGTCGAAATTTTGGTGAATGGAGGCCAAAACATGAAACGCTCTTTCGAGAGTCAATTTGGCACATCGCACCGTAATTTCTCGTACGACTTCAAAAATGATCCGAATCACAAACGGCCAAAAACATGACCTTCCTAACTCAATGAGGCACTTTCCAGTCAAAGGCCATAGGCTAAAAGCCAACCAAGAACTCGAATAAGCCACTGAACCGCAGCAGCAAGTTTCTGTCCAAAAAATACAGCAGCTGTGCTTTGGTTTCCTTGCGTTGTTTGCGAGGCTAATGGCCATTGGGACTTGAACCACCGACCAGAACCTCTTACCAACATCCTAGGGTATGGTTTGAACCATGGATAAGGGCTAAAAAGCCAAAAAAGATCCACACAAACACCCACAACCGAGAGGACACGTGCAGAATTTAAAAGGGTCGAAGTGGCTGTTCTTGTTGTTTGATTTAAAAAACGAATCCACCATGGACCAAGCCTCAAAAGGGCAACTTGGTCACGTCTTAGACATCATTAGTAGAGGTTCTAACCATGGATATAGCCCTTAGGGCAGCCAAGATTAGATCCATCAACCTTTGACATCAATCAAGAAAATCGAATGAAATTGGGACATGTTCGGGGAGTTGCTGTCCTTTCGATTTCCAGCAAGCATGGGGGCTGAACTAATGGATCAACGTGGTCCTAATCCATCCTAGTACATGTTTAGATGTAGCCTTGGGAGCCTGGAATCGAACCATCCACCTGTACTCACAAAAACAAGCGAACCGTGAAGCATGAAAGGAGAACAAAAAAATTCTGCACTTCATTATTCGAAAATGGTATGGAAGGATTTCCGTTTTGAGCTTAAAATAATCATGATTATGATGTTTCAAAATACTACTATGGCTTGATTGAAGAGTTAAAAAAATATAAACATGCCTTGGTTTCTTTTTGAAAAGAAAACGAACGAAACGCAACGACACGGCGCGGAGGAGACGGAGCGCTTTGCTACCTTCTTTTCTTCTACTCGATTTTTCTCTTGTTTTTTTCTAAGGCTTGCTCACGATTTTTCTCTCAATTTCTCTCTGAATTTCGAAGTAATGGAAAGGGAGGGAATGGTTAGGAGAGTGAGGGGAGATCCAATAATAAAGGAACTCAAATGGTATGACCAAGTTTCCTCTCTTTTGAATTTTGAATTGGTTGATATCAAATGATTTTTTGGAGGGATAAATGAATGGGGTGTGGCCGATTTCTCATGCTAATCTAGACTAGGATAATGTTCTAATATTAATTAATTAAGGGTGAAAAGATTACCATGCTAAGGAGTGACAAGGAAAGGGTCAAAGGGGGAGTTGGCATAGAATTGTTGTCTCACTATGGGGTGGCCGAAATTTATTCAATAAATGGAAGGAAAATATTGTTTGGTTAGTAAATTTTTAAACCTTAAGAGCCTTACCTATCCTTTAAATAATTTAGGGAATTAACACAAAAAATTATGGGACCTAAGTGAACTTATTTCCTACTCACCTCAAGTTACTAAAATAATTCCTTAAACCTCCTTTTTAACTTAAATCAACTTACTAGCTAGCTAAAATAAACTCTGGGAATGATTTCTAAATCTTAAATTCTATCTCAAAACTCCAACTCCAGTCCGGCCTCACTGAATTAACTGAAAAGATAAAAATTTAAACTACTGCATAAAATAATTAACTTTAAAGAAAAGCATTTAAATACTCATGCAATAAAATTATTTTAATTTAAAATACTAGAATTATGAATGGCTTATACGTAGTCTAATTTACGAGTTCTACAACCCTTCCCCTCTTAAAAGAAATTTTGTCCTCGAAATTAAAACTCACCGAATAACTCGGGGTACCGACTCCTCATCTCTGACTCCGACTCCCACATAGCTTCCTCCTCTGAATGGTTGAGCCATTTGACTTTGACTCGCTTAACCAGCTTGTTCCGAAGCTTCTTCTCCTGTCTGTCTAAGATCTTCACTGGTCTCTCCTCATAAGATAGGTTCGGAGTAATCTGCAACGGCTCAAAGTTTAAGACATGCGAAGGATTCGCCATGTACTTCCTCAGCATAGAGACGTGGAAGACATTGTGTACTCCGGCCAGATTCGGCGGAAGAGCCACACGATAAGCTAGCGTCCCAACTCTATCGAGGATCTCAAATGGTCCAATGAATCTCGGACTGAGCTTCCCTTTCTTTCCGAATCGCATGACACCCTTCATAGGTGCTACCTTCACAAAGTACATGGTCGCCGACGGCAAACTCTAAATCTCTCCTCCGCTGATCTGCATAACTCTTCTGTTGACTCTGAGCAGTCATCATCCTATCACGGATCTTGACTACTACATCGGTAGCCTGCTGAATAATCTCTGGACCCAACTCTGCTCTCTCTCCTACTTCATCCCAACGCACAGGAAATCTACACTTACTGCCATACAATGCTTCATACGGAGCCATACGTATAGACGACTGAAAATTGTTGTTATAGGTGAACTCTACCAATGGTAAGTTCGACTCCCAACTCCCTGAGAAATCAATGACGCAAGCACGGAGAAGATCCTCCAAGATCTGAATAACTCGCTCTGACTGCACATCTGTCTGCGGATGGAAAGCTGTGCTAAACAGCAAATTCGTAGCCATAGTCGAATGCAAGCTCTTCCGAAATGAGGAAGTAAATCTGGGATCTCTGTCAGATACGATAGAAACTGAAATACCATGAAGTCAGACTATCTCCCGAATGTACAACTCCACATACTGAATCATGGTGAAAGTCGTCTTAATAGGCAAGAAGTGCGCTGATTTGGTAAGACAATCTACAATCACCCAGATGGCATTTGATCCTCTGACTGACTTCGGCAATCCGGTCACGAAGTCCATGGTAACATTCTCTCACTTCCACCGGAAATAGGAAGAGGCTTGAGCAAACCTGCTGGTCTCTGATGCTCCGCCTTCACTAACTGGCAAGTCAGACACTCGGATACAAATCGTCTGATGTCTTTCTTCATCCCTGGCCACCAATACAATAACTTCAGGTCTTTGTACATCTTCGTACTCCCAGGGTGAATGGAGTACGGAGACATGTGGGCCTCTGATAGGATATCTGCTCAAATAGAATCGCTGCTTGGAACCCATATCCTGTCTCGGTATCTCACAATACCGTCACTAACTGAATACAAGACACTGCCCTTGGTCCTCATCTCTCTGCTTCCACTTTGCTAACTGCTCATCTGCTGACTGACCACTGCGAATACGGTCTAAAAGAGAGGACTGAATAGTCAAGGTAGATTGACGGGGAACTCTACCTTGAGGATATGACTCTAGATCAAACCTCTGCATCTCAATCTTAAGAGGTCTCGAAACTGTCAAATGAGCCATCACTGCGACTTTTCTGCTCAATGCATCCGAAACTACATTAGCTTTACCCGGGTGGAAGCTAATGTCACAGTTATAATCCTTCACAAGCTCCAACCAACGCCTCTGACGCATGTTCAGCTCCTTCTGCGTGAAGAAATACTTGAGGCTCTTGTGGTCGGTAAAGATCTGGCACTTCTCTCCATACAAATAATGCCTCCAAATCTTCAAGGAAAAAACTACAGCTGCCAACTCTACATCATGGGTAGGGTAGTTCTTCTTATGAGTTTTCAGCTGTCGAGAAGCATAAGCTATCACCTTCCCATGCTGCATCAATACTGCGCCCAAACCGAGCTTTGAAGCATCGGTATACAGAACAAACTCACCGGGCCCTGACGGCATGGCCAAAACTGGTGGTGAGATAAGAGCTTGCTTCAAAGTATCGAAGCTCTTCTGACACTCCTCGCTCCACAAAAATTTAGCATTCTTCTTGGTCAATGATGTGAGTGGAACGGCAATAGAGGAGAATCCCTTAATGAACTTCCGATAATATCCTGCTAGCCCAAGAAAACTGCGGATCTCTGATGCATTCTGCGGCACAACCCAATCTCTGACTGCTGCAACTTTCGCAGGGTCTACCTCAATACCACTGCTAAAAACAATGTGGCCTAAGAACGCCACCTTCTCTAACCAGAATTCGCACTTACTGAACTTTTCGAATAACTTGTGCTTCTGCAAGGTCTGCAGCACTGTGGTCAGATGTCTGTTGTGATCCTCCTGATTCTTCGAGTAGACGAGAATGTCGTCTATGAATACTATAACAAACTGATCAAGATACGGCTGAAATACGCGATTCATGAGATCCATGAAGATCGTTGGCGCATTCGTCAGACCGAACGGCATCACAAGGAACTCATAGCGGCCATAACGAGTCCTGAAAGAAGTCTTGGAAACATCAGCATCTCTTACCGTCAACTGGTGATAACCGGAACGCAGATCTATCTTGGAGAAAATCAAAGCTCCCTGCAACTGGTCAAACAAATACTCGATCCTCGGAAGTGGGTACTTGTTCTTCAGTGTAACCCTGTTCAACTCCCTGTAGTCAATACAAAGCCTCATAGAGCCATCCTTCTTCTTCACAAATAAGACTGGCGCGCCCCATGGTGAAAAACTCTTGCGAATGAACTCCTTATCTAGAAGTTCCTGAATCTGCTTCTTAAGCTCTGTCATCTCTGTCGGTGCTAGTCAGTACGGCGCTTTGGATATCAGAGTCGTACCTGGCATAAGCTCGATAGAAAACTCCACCTCTCTCTCGGGTGGCATTCCAGAGACATCTTCAAGAAAAACGTCTAAGAAGTCTCTAACAATCGGAACATCTGCGGCTGACTAACTGGGTGCCTCGGGGACAGATATAAAAGTCACTAAAAACGCCCGACATCCTCTATGAATAAGCTTCCTAGCCTAGACATAAGGAATAATGCGCGGTAAAGGAAAGTAGCTGTCTAGCTTAAATAAGAACTGTGTCATCCCAGGCGGTCGGACTAGAACAGATCTCCGCTGGAAGTCAATCATAACTCTGTTCCGCAATAGCCAATCCATCCCTAGAATAATGTCAAACTCTGGCATCGGCAGCACGATCAAATCCGCATAAACGAGGTTGCCATGGAGCTCAAGATCTATGTCTCGGATAACATTGGTAGCTGCCATCTCCTCACCTGAAGGCAATATTACTGAATAGGCTACATCTAGCCCGATGGTCTTAACTTGGAGAAAGTTAGCAAAGACCTCCGAAATAAACGAGTGAGTAGCCCCTGAATCTATCAAAGCTTTCGTAGCGGAACCAGCTATAAAAATTCTCCCTGAAAGGTTGGAACACTAAACTGAACCCAATAGTTACAAGAACTAAACTTATAGACATGCAAAGGCCAGAGTTCTTCTAACTTAAATTTCCAAAATAATACTGAGTAGAGCATGCAATCCTATAGCAATTCTAAGTTAAAAAATATTAACCCAGAATCCCAAAACATTAAATCCCAAATGTAAACTTAAAGCTCAAAGGTACCTGTCTTGAGCATCGTATCTGGGTTCGTCTCCGTAGCATGGAGAGCAAACACTCTGCTTTGGGTAAGAAGATTCCTCTGAGGGCACTGCACCAACATGTGGTCTGGACTGCCACCCTTGTAACACTTCCCTGAGCCAAATATACATGCTTCAGGATGGCGACGTGAGCACTTAGGGCAAACAGGGTGCTCAAAAGTCCTCGGGACTGGGCGTCCCCGCTGCTGCTGCTGCTGACCTCTGTTTCTAGGCGGTCCGTGAAAAGGCCTCTTGTTCTGCTGCTGATGCTACTGAGGAGGAGGGCGGTTTGGTATCTGGACTGGGCGTTTGCCCTGGCGGTCTCTCTCAATATCACGCTGATCTTGTTCTGCGGCTAGAGCTTTGGAGACAGCGACCTCATAAGTAGTAGGGTCAGACACCCTAACATCATGGCGCAAGATCGGCCGTAGACCCACCAAGAAATGCATCAACTTGGCTTTAGCATCATTCGCAATCAGGGGTAAAAAATGACAACCCCTCTCAAACTTACGGATGAACTCCGTAACCGTCATATCTCCCTAACTCAGGCTCATGAATTCAGTGGTCAACCTGGTGCGCACTTCCTCAGTAAAATATTTGGAGTAGAATACCTCCGTGAAGCGCACCTAACTCAGTGTAGCCATGTTCAGGGCTACTGATGCTCCTTCCCATCATAAGCGGGAATCTCCTCCGAATAAGTAGGTGGCACATCGGACTCTGTCTGCATCTCCAAGCTCCATGAACTCGAAGATAACCTCGAGGGACTTGATCCAGCCCTCGGCAATCATGGGGTCCGTCGTCCCTGAAAACTCCTTAGGACGCATCTTCATGAATCTCTCATAGACTGCCTCGGGCCCTGTCGGCCTGGTCGCCATAGCATGGTTTCCCGCAAACTGTGCGAAGAACTGAGTCATCCCAGCTAGCATCTAGGCATTCATGTCAGGTGGAGGGGGTGGTGGAGGTGGTAAGTCTCTCTCCTGCCTCTGCTCCTCCCTCTCCTCTTGGCGAGGCTCCTCATTTCTAGTGCGCTCGAGAATGCGTCTAGGGGGCATACTGTTCCATACATAACCCATACGTAACCAACATGCATAATTCCATTATTTATTTAAATTTAAATACTGAACAATAAAATAAATTGGGACGTAAAATAATTCATGAAAACATGCTGTCAAATAATTCATGCTTTGAATAAAATGCGTAATTGTAAAACTTACAGACCGAAGACGTGACTTTATGAGCTTCTCGTGGTCAGTAGTAGTACAACCCTTTACAGAACCATTGCTCTCATACCAGCTATAATGGCCCGAAAATTCGTACTTGAAAATTTGCGGAAAAATTAAAATTTTTCTTTTTAAAATAATCAAAATTGCCTCATTCACAAAATCAACTGATAAATCAAGTTTAAATTTTCAAAATAGCAGCGGAAGAAATTATTACTCGCCAAAATAACAAGTTAAAGTATCCAACAACTGATAAAATGTTTGAGCATAAAAAAAATGGCAAGTGCTGTAAATGAGGTCCTCGGGTTCCACTACTACCGACCCAAGCTAGATCACTGGTCCCCGCCCTCGGCCTCGACATCATCAGTACCTACAACAATCAAGTCTAGTGAGCCTAAAGACTCAGCATGCATATATCGTAAATAACGAGTAAATAATATAGTAAAATTTGCATGGGATAAAGTTCTTCTAGTTTCAGCAGCTCTAAATATGAAAGTGCTGGAATAGCATGTATTTGAAGTCGAGATTCCTATATGTTGTAGAATAACCGACAAGAAACTCGTATTCGAAGTCGGAATTGAATTATGTTATGATTTTGATTTGATATGAATTTTCAAAGTTTCAAAAGATATTTGGTACTTATATTATTGATTTTGGATCATATTATTAATTTAAATGAATATGTTATTGATGTAGATAAATTATTATACTGATAATTTCAAGCTACATCAACTGGAACGAAGAATTGAGGTATATTGCGACCGGGTAACATACGACAGGTATCTGTATTATATGATATATGTTGGATTGGTTTGATTGATTGGAGAATACATGTCTATATGCCTTATTTGTAGAGTTTATGTGGCATACATGACATTGTGATTTGAATATCGATGTATAAAATAAATGTCTTGTTAACACACATCGTTTGATGCATACAGCGATACATGACATGCACGTTGAGCTATGATCCTTGGATACCATGATATGATTTGATTGGATTCTGGGTTTGTGAATACAACTCTATGTTTGGTATTACATGACCCTTAAAGTATAGAAATTAGTGGCCCCGATGATTGATTGAGATTTGGGATTTGATGGCGCTTTGGCGACCCTATCATAAGAGTATCCCTTATTGAGGCCGGTGTGCCAGCTCGAGCATTGATTTGATAGCAATTCGTTTGATTATGACATGTGCTCAGTGGATGGGCTTTTGACCTGATACCTCCATGACATACATGCATTGCATACCATATATCAATATTTAGATACTTGTGGTATATATGATGGTTGTTTCATACGGAGCTTTGCTCACCCCCAAGGGGGGCTGTTGTTGTCTTTGTGTGTGGACAATGGCAGGTACTCCAGGATATCAGGAGGTCGGAGAGGGTACTTCTGGAGGGAGTCACAGTTTTGGCTGAGGTTTTATGTTTTGTTCCCAGTATATATACATGTATCTATATATCGGAGCATGTCCCGAGGATATGAGTTGTTTGTATACGATTGGATTTGAATATGTGTAGGCGCGTTTTAAGATGTGAGATGAAATACTATTTTTAGCATTCAAATTATAGAAGAAATATTTTGGGCTTATTGTAAAGAAAAGTTAGACTCGTTTTTCGCTGTAATTAATTAACCCTAATCAGATTGTGTTGTAATAATGATTAGGAGCTAAGGGCCCCACAGGAAGTCCGCTGCTTTATGACCCTTCTGCCCGCAAACGAAGCATTTGTAGGTCCCCCACAAACACTTGCCGATATGGAAGTTGTTGTAGCGGGCATGGGTGTCTGTCATCTGGCTTAGGCCCCCCTGGCGCCTGAGAAGGTCTATGCTGCTGGGGCCTCCTAGCCTGTCCCTGGGCTTCTGCTACCTCCTTGTCCCTGAATACTGTTTCTTCTGAGGCTGAGAACTGAACTGAGTTTGATCCCGCTTCCTCTGCATCTCAAAGTCTATGTCCTTAAAAGCTTGCTCCGCCTAAAAAGTGCAGGCGGTGGTCTCATCATAACATGTCGGCCTCATCAGCATGACATCCCAGCGAAGGGTGGGTCTCAGTCCGTCCAAGAAATTCCTCAGCTTCTGGGTGACATCTTTAGCTATCATGAGCACAAAATGGCAGCCCCTATCGAGCTTGCGGATAAACTCAGCCACAGATGAGTCCCTCGGACTGAGACTCATAAACTCTCTCGTCAGGCTGCCCCTAACGTCGGCTGGAAAGTACTTCCCGTAGAACATCTCCTTGAACTTGTCCCAGGTGAGAGTAGCCAAGTCCATTGCATGAGCGGATCCCTCCCACCAAAGAGATGCATCATCCTTCAACAAATAAATGGTGCACCTGGCCCCGTCGCCATCTCTCATCTTAAGGTACTCGAAATACAGCTCCAGTGATCGAATCCATCCCTATGCCAAGAATGGATCAGTAGTGCCCCCGAACTCCTTCGGGTTAAGTCGCCTGAACTGCTCATAAACATACATCTGAGGCCTAGGAGCCTGCTGTACCTGCTCCAAGATCCTAGCCATACCCTCCAGAACATGGGTGGCTGCATCCATAGGCGGTGGTGGTGTGGCGGAGGGTCTCTGCCACCTCTAGGAATCTCATCCTGACGATCGACACTAAGTTCGCGTCTGGGAGGCATGATATCTGGATACAGTCCAATTTTAAACGTAACCAATCATGCAATTTAATCTAGTTTTTTTTAAAAAAAATTCTTAAATCGATAAAGCATTTAAACATGTAAAGTAAATCATAACTCATGTAATCATGTAGGTGATAATAGTAAATCATTTAAAACATTTAATTTATAAAAGTTTATAGACATGAGGCTTGAAGACTGAGTGGCAGAAGCTGGCGGTAGGACCCTTGCTCTGATACCAACTGAAACATCTGCTTATTTAAAATGCGAATATATATGTGTATATATATATATATTTAAAGGATTGCATTTAAAAAAATCCAATAAAATATTTTGCATGCATGCAACTCTACTGAAAAATATATCATTTAAGAATAATCGTAAATATTAGATAGTTAAAAAAATAGAGCAGCTTAAAATGGCCAAGTTCATCCAACATAATATGCGTTAACATGAACGAGTAAAAATAATAAACATCACTAGCATATAAAAACCAGTGTATAAAATGTTCATGCGCTCTCAAAACTCATAAAAACATCATGTGCGGAAGAAATGTGGTCCTCGGGTTGTGCATGCACATCCAGTCCTCTGACTCAGAGTTCTGCACCTCCAGTCTCCTCATAAACATGCTCTCCTGCATCACACACGCTTAGTGAATTTAGAGACTCAACACACTTGTACCAGAAATTACAAGTACATATACATAGCAAACATCAGTGAAAATATACTGTAATCAACATACCTTTAATTCACTTAAAAAGCCTAAATGCAGACGTGCCATATGAAATCATTACATGTCATAACAGCTCAACATTAACATCATTCATTATTATACATCATTCATCATTATACATCATTTCTTTTGGTGAATTCAGTTCATTAATTGTAATTGTCGTACATCATTCATCATTTACTATGGATCCATCGTACATAAAACCGCAGTATCCGGCGGCTGCAGGACATCAGTGACAGTATTACCCATCTACTGTGCCTAGGCCTTCCTCATCATCATCATTTACATATAGGTCTTAAGCATTTACATATACTTCGATATCCCCAACTAATTTCCATCTTTCAAAACATCATCATTTTCATCACTTATCAAAGTCATGCACATGCGTAAATTTTCTTAAAATCAAGCAAGCAACGTATATCTCATAAATTCATAAAAATCGTGACTGATGCATAAAAATTAAAAAACATGATAAAATGTGCTCAGAGTGCTGCCAGGACAAAACTCTCGATTCGGGTGCAAAATGAATATTTTGTCCCTGGAAACCCAAAATAACCATTTTACCCCCGGGCCTCTAAATTTCGACCCGAAGCTTACCAAAATACTTAAATCATCCCAAAACATTTATAAAAATGTTTCTTAGACGTAAACTTGAGTCCGTTCCAAAACTTAGCCGATTCGTTTTAAAAATTGGACCGGGGTCCCAATTTTAACCCGAATCGACCCGAACTTTAACCAAATTAATCCAATGCCTAAAATATATCCTACCAGCCTCTAAACAAAATTTTCCAGCCTGCTAAAACCCACGAAAATGAGTCCATAAGTTGCTGGAAATTTCTGTTACTCGCCATTCGAACCCTAGATGCACCAAACTCGAAAACTAGCGCCCCTAGGCTCTACCGGCTCGCACTAGCCATGAACCAAGCCATTTAGAACCAAGACAGAGACTATTGGACCTAACATACCCACGGACTCAGCCCCATGCACGCTGGAAATCGCACCCTCCCGATAGACTCCCAAAACCACCCAACCGATCTCCCTTTGGTTCGAAACCCTCGAGCAGCCCTAGGGTCAAGACCAGCGGTGTTCAAGCCCCTCCAGACCACGACTCAGACCCATCAGAGACAAGTCCAAGGCCTGGAGTCTCCCTCTCACAGTTGGCTCGACCACAACCTAAAACAAGTCACAACTCCACCCAACCTCTCGGCCCTTACAACCCACAGCCAAAACACAAATCCAGCATGTTTCCCCTTAAATATTACATGGTTCAGACTTCTAATGACAGCAGCCAGCAGTCCCCTTGCAGCAAATTTGTGAGGCCCGGGGCCGAAGAGGGCGGGGGGGTGATCGTCGGTGCCATCAGTTGCACGAACAATGAGGGGCTCCTAGCGGACTTCTAGGTGGAGGGAACATGAATGAACCGACCCACACGGGAATGAGAGGGATTCTGAGACTGTTCAATGTAATGGACTGTACAGTTTAAGAGGGCTTAAAAGATTTGATTTGTACTACTCATATCACGAAGCTGCATCTTCTTTTCGGTAGCTCATCACATAAGAACTCCAAAGTTAAGCGTGCTTGACTTGGGGAAATTTTGGGATGGGTGACCTCCTGGGAAGTTTCCCAGGGTGCGTGTGAGTGAGGACATAAGCACGCTGGAAAGACTCGTCTTGATACAGTGAGGACAGTCGTCGAATCTGGGACGTTACAGTTGGTATCAGAGCCGACCTCTTTTAGTACGGTGTGGCTCGGGGACGAACCAAGCGGAAGCTGGTGGGCATGTGAGGCCCGGGGCCGAAGAGGGCGGGGGGGTGATCGTCGGTGCCATCAGTTGCACGGACAATGAGCGGCTCCTGGCAGGCTTCTAGGTGGAGGGAACATGAATGAACCGACCCACACGGGAATGAGAGGGATTCCGAGACAGTTCAATGTAATGGACTATACAGTTGAAGAGGGCTTAAAAGATTTGATTTGTACTACTCATATTATGAAGGTGCATCTTGTTTTCGGTAGCTCATCACATAAGAACTCCAAAATTAAGCGTGCTTTAGTTAGGGAAATTTTGGAATGGGTGACCTCCTGGGAAGTTTCCCAGGGTCCGTGTGAGTGAGGACAAAAGCACGCTGAAAAGACTCGTCTTGATACAGTGAGGACAGTCGTCGAATCTGGGTCGTTACAAAATTACAACAAACGTGAGTTGGATGTTCAATTATGCAAGAACTTGAAACAAAACCAAAAAATCTCCATGTATAATGCTGGATCGAGAAATCCACATACAATTAAACACATATCAGCATACATATAGCGTGTATGATGCAAAAGTAAAAGTACATGGCGTGCCTTGAAGAATTATGCTCGAAAACCTGAAGCAATGCACGTCGGGGGGACACCGGAGAGGCAGGGAGTGACATTACTTGAAAAAAAATGGATGAAATCGAGAGGCTGTTGAAAGAAGTCTCGAAAATGAGCAGTAGCAAGGGGGAGGGGCGGCTGATAATGCTTAGGGTTAGGTTTTGGGTAGATTAGGGTAATATTTAAATATTAATTACAAAATAATGGTCTCTTAATTATTTTTAAAAAGTTTAAAGGTGGTCTCGAGCCCACTAAGCATAAAAATAGGCCCATCAAACCCAAACACACACCTTAAAAATTTCTCGTTTTGGTATGTTTTTGAAAATATCTTTCGAACCCTAAAAAAGTCATCCGAATCGTTAAAATTTGCGTACCGATTAAAAATATGCGCTGGAGGGTAAAAATACCCAACAAAGCATATTTCTTGAAAAATACACTTAAAATACCTTATATTGACTAAATAAAAATTAAACATGTAATAAAAATAATTTTCCTGATATTTCCCCGGTTTCCGTTCATCGATCGAGCGCGAAATGCATTTAAAAACCCTAATGCATAAATTTTTAAAATATTCGTGAAATGAACCCTATCATGCAATAATTATGCATCAAATGCATAAAAATAAATAAACACACCATTTAATTTAAACCCTAGATTACATGCATTCATGTTACGTAAAATTTAAATTCCTGAACCATACAACCTATTAATAATGACAAGAAGGTAATCAGTATACAATCATTATATAATACAATGAATAACTAATTGACCACAGTTAGTTTCAAACATTCGTTCAAAAAAATAAAACAGATTAAGTAGACTAAAATAATGTAATTAAGGATTAAAATGATAGTTCTTCGACAAGGAAATCAAACCTCCACAAAGCGACGAAAAATCGAGTTTGCAAATTACTAATAAATGTAAATCAAATTCATGATAAAAAATTGACATTATCCTAAAAGCATTGTTATGAGTACTCTTCATGTTCAAATATGTACCGGAAATTATCACATTGAGATTATTAATTTTATTAAATTTAAACCACTAAATTTTCTTGTGTTTTCTGTTGAATGGTACAATGAATGATTCATGATATAATGTTTTCAAACATTATTCAACTATCGCTAGATCAAATGAAGATAAAAAAAAGATTTATATTATCGAGGACCCCATTATCCAACCAGTAAATAAAAAGTACCCAAAATGTGAATGAAAAATAGAATTGTTGTTAGAATCATAATTTCGGAGTTTGACAAATTAAATGATTGAAGATTGTAGAACTGATCAGTTTAACTGAAGCTACTCAAACTGAAGTTGTTCGAACTTATAATTAATGTTTTAAATAATCAAACGCAAACCGAACTGATCAAAGCCAACTGAATGTATGTGAAGACAATTGAACTATCAGTTATGAGAGCTCAGTTATACTCAGCACACCTAATCGGCTATATACTCAACTTATAATCAGTTGAACACGTCATCAGCTGAAATATATTCAACAACCGACAATTTGTACATAGCAGACTATAAACTATAATGGGAGCGCCGCATATCAGAACGCTACAGTATACTATTGTCAGAAGAATGTTTATACAATCAGAAATAACAAGAAAATTTAGTGGTTTAAATCATTCAAATGCAATCAATACTACCATTAGTGTACTATTGTCAGAAGAATGTTTATATCATTCAAATGCAATCAATACTACCATTAGAAGGAAAGCCTTTAAATATCCGAGGAATTCAGCTGAGAAAAAGATTTGCCACATTCATTCTGAGTAAATTTTTGAGTTAAAGCTTTCAAAGATCAGTTATAAAAAAGCTCACACTTATCACAAACATTCATAGCTTTCAGGCTATCTTTCGAGCAAAAGTACTAGCACATCTCTTTATTGTATTCAATCTTTTGCGATCAGTTGTGTTAAGAAAAGAATATAAGTACTTTACTGATAAAGTTGTAAAGATACTAAGAGTTTCAGTTTGGCAGTGTTTAAGACCAAACTGAAGTGAGTTATTACATTTTCTAAAATTAATCAAAGTCTTTTAGTAAAATCATATCCTTGTGATAGAAGGGGTGACGTAAGAGCATTTGAACTCTTTGAACATCTGTAAAATCTCTGTGTTCTCTGTTTTAATTATTTTGAGTATTCAATTTGTCAGTTAGTTTAATTTCGCACAAGATTAGTTAACAGATTGACATCGACAACAAGATTTTTAAATTCAATTTATCACTAAACTAATTCACCTCATCGAAAAAGATTTGAAAAACTTGAAGTATTTATTCAAACCCTCCCCTCTCCATATAAACACTTTCACTTGTACATTCGATCCTAAAAAGTGGTATTAGAGCAGTTTTCAATCTTGTTTCTGAATACCTTCTATCAATACATCTGTTCACTATGCTGTCTTTCCATAAAATACCCATGTTCTCAAGAGAAGAGTTCGACTACTGGAAGATCAGAATGCAAGTTCACTTTACTGCACAAGATGATATGTGGTATGTCATAATTGACAGACCAGTGAAAATATTAAAACCAAATACAGCTGTTGCAATAACTGGTGGAGCAGCCCATTGCATTCAAAATCCTAGAGAAGAATGGACAACTGGAGATAAGAGGAAAGAAAACTCTGAATACATAGCAAAGGACATTCTTTACAAGACATTGGAAAAGAATACTTTCAGTAAGATCAAGATGTGCAGAACATCAAAGAAATTTAGAAAAAGTTTATACTATGCGAAGAAAATGAGCAAACGAAAGAGAAAAAACTCTCAATCGCAGTGAAAAATTTGACAACATCAATATGAAGACAGGAGAGTCAATGACTGAATATGATGAATGAGTCAGCATCATCATCAATGAAATAAATGCACTTGGGAAAGTGCATTCAAAAAAAGAAATTACGCTGAAAGTTCTTCGAGGTCTTCCCAAATAATTGGATGTTAAGATGATGGCTATGAGAGAATCGAAAGACTTAAACAAGGTAGAACTGCATGATTTGTTTGCATATCTTAAGACCTATGAATTCGAAATGCAGACAAGAGAAGGAGAACCTTCAACGCCAACAGTTATAGCTGCTCTCAGTGTAATATCCAAGCTTGATGAACGGTACGGTTTAAGATTTCTTATGTTTATGGACTATTTGGTCAAGTTTAAGTACAGTTTCGATGCTAAGAATTCCGATTTATGATTTATAGGATTGTTGATTTTAGTGGATGTGTAGTTATATGGTAGCATCGTTACGATTAAATTCATGATAATTTGTATGTTGAGCCAATTGGTATGAGGCCAATCGGAGTGATTAGATAAGACATAGAGGTGCAACTTTCATGTTGAGAGTGTTGCCAAATTATGAGGAGAGGTGACGTTGCGATTCGATTTTAATTGCTAAGTATATTATTGGCTTCAGGAGACAGTGCACCCGCGCCAGGAAAGCTACCGCACCCGCGGTGTTTGGGCAGTAGGTCTATCGCACCCGCGGTCCATTATGCAGCGAACCGGCGGTCGTTTTCTTCGGATTTTCGGAAGTGGTACAGACTACCTAGCGCACCCGTGGTGGAAGAGTTAGCGCACCTGCGGTGCGTGAACTGTAATGTGGGGACCCGGACGCTAATCATCTTCTTAATCGTTATTGGGATAATTGGATCAATGTAAATAATCTGGGTCTAAATTTTTTTTTTTAACATGCGGAATGTAATGGGATTCAATCTAATATACATATCAGTATTAAAGTACAAATCTTGTACTATATATATATACAATCATTCAACTAAGGTTTAACAACTAAATGTCAAGTGTACAACCCTATCTCTAATCCAAGTCCGTAGTCTCCACTCTAGTCACGATCTATCTTCATTTCCTCGACCCTGATCCTGTCCCACCTGTTGCGATGCACACATACAAACACGACAACAGCCGGATAACTCCGGTGAGATATATATATCCCAGTATAAACAATGTAAACATGCAGTCATATAAAAGCATGAAACACATATTAATAACAAGTATTAAATCTTAACAACATGTATCAATACAACTCTGAATCACACTCTGTGACTCCTAGACTCTGACTCGACTCATCCTAATCTAGCGATCCCGATCTGAATAAGAACGCAGCGTTCTCCCATCTACTTTACCACAACTAGATGGTGGTACGTTCTTAGTCCCAGACTTTGGCTGTATATATTGAAGATCTGCAATTGGAGTCGGTCTTCTCCTCAGTCTATCAATGTATATCCAAAAGTCTAGTGACTTGGCGGTTCTGCCATGGCGGTTCTACGAAAGACTAGGTGGATCTGCCCAATTCTAACTCATGCTTGGCTACAATTCAATAGAGTAAGCATATCAATATCAAGCATTGCAAATATCAAATGCAATAATCATCCAGTATGTGATTTTGGGAAACTCAAGTCAAATCTACTCGAGTTGTGCAATCCCGAATCAACATTTATTTATACCTTTCTCTTCTCGGTCTGACAAAGTCGAAGTCTCGAAGTCAAATCTATCCATATTCAATATGAAATGACAATATTGAATCGACTGTGTCAATATACAGCTCAATTCAAAGCCTATTCTGATCAATACGCAAATTAAGACATAATCTGATCAATGTCAACGATATAACGATACAATCGAAATCAATACTGAATCTGATCAAAGTCAATCTACTGATGTCTCGATGGCATAACAATACAATCTTGATAACCCCGTCAATCTCAACATCACAGATATAATAATACAACTCATAATCGCTATCAATAAGAATCATAATCTCAATTCTGTACAGTCTCGCAATACCGGCAATACAATATCAGTATATACGAATCAACACCTCATCTGATCCAAGTCTGAATAATATCAATATACCCAGCGATACAGTATTAATCAAATATCTATCCCAACATCTCATAATCAATAACAAAATAATTCTGATATCAAATCAGTCTAATCACAATCAAATAAACTATGAAAAAATTCATAACAATTGCATAAACAGTCTGTTCTTCGATCCGATTTCGATTATACAATGCCTGATATCACAAGAACAACATATATGGATCATATCTGATTCTGGCAGTATCATAATTTCAAATCATATCAAAACTTAATAACATTTATGTCCTGTTGTAGCTGTCGTCGCTAGGAACACGGTACTATACTCAGATTTCAAATTAAACGAACGGACCCCATAAAATCACAATTATAAGCTTCGAAAGAATTGGAAGCTTTTTCAGAATTCTCGTTTCATTCTTTCTTCTGAAGGTTGAGGAGAGAAGCTTGTTATATATATCCCATGCATGTATAGAAACGTGGCATGATTCTTCAAGCAACACGTCTCGCGCTCGGGCGGTCATGAATTTCCGCCCGGGCGCTTGTTCGGCGCTCGGGCGGTTAAAACTTACCGCTCGGGCGCGGCAGTTTCTGTCGAGATACTCAGCCGATCATCTCCTGGAGCTCGGGCAGTAATATTCTAGCGCTCGGGCGCCAAACATTTTGTCCAAGAAGTAAACTCATGGTGCATTGGCGCTCGGGCGGTTTTTTTCTACCGCTCGGGCGCCAGATGTTCGGTCCAACATCTTGGCTTATACTGTAACGATGCCCTGCTTCTTCATTTGAGTTCCTATAACCTTAATTTTGTCAATTAATCAACATCTGATTACAGTAATTAAATCTCAGACATTACAAGTAAAGTCGTGTTTTGGAGTTTTAAGTGATATAATACAAGGGTTTGGCTCATTTCTCTCATTCTTTTCCCTTCTTCTCGGTTATTCAGCTCAAGGGAGAGATAGGGTTCTCATTCATTTCTTTTGTTCCTTTGATTCAAGCTCCTAGTTGAATTATTGAAGTGAGAACAAGATCATTTTGGGTTCAAGGAGCTAAGGTAATCTTGTGGTTTAAGTTAGTCTTGGATTATGGTGTGGGGGAAATCATGGAATGTGTGATTGTGTTGATTGTATGGGTTTTATGGTATGGGTTTGTGATTATTAAGTTGTTGATGATTCAATACATGGTTTATTGTTGTAGGATTTGTACCATGAGATTAGAATCAAGCTTTCCATGGGTTGTAAGTTGAATTCATTTCTTGTGCTAACATGAAGTATATGTATTGCATTTCAATGGTTTTAACATGCTATTCCCTTCCACTTGATTCATGCTATGTATGGATATACTTTGTTGTATATTAGAGGCTTTTATATGTCTCAATTATATAAAAGGGAATGCAAATGAAAGAGCATTCAAAGTGTTTGTTTTAATGTCCAAGAGAGAGTTCAAACGATTTATTGGATTGATAAATGGATAGTCAGATATTGCATGCAATTAGTTGATCAACGACCATAGGCTTATATCCCAACAGAGTAATCGATTTATATCGATGGGATATAGGTAAAGAGACAGAGATACTATTTAGATATCAATCCACCAGAGAAAAGAGAAATACCATCGTTATTGTCATGTTATACTATGTTATTCATGTTTTAAGAGTTAGATGGTATTTAATGATTTCAAAGTCATGTTTTACAGAGTATGATATGTATACATTGTTATGTAAGTGTTCCACTTGCTGAGTTTTATACTCATTCCAGTTATTTCATGTGACGCAGATAAGAGTGACGAGCCGGGACGTTGATTGGAGCCGAGGTCATATGTACAAGAAGAAGGAAGGAAGAAAGATGTTTTGTTAACATTTTGACATGATCAAAAGTGATATTTTGTAATTTGATACATCACTTTATTGATCCCGTATATACTTTTGATTGTATATATATTAGGAATATATTCATGTCAAGAAAATTTTAAATCCTTCTTTTCTCTAAGAAAATTTTTAAAATTCCACTGTTATTTTATGAAAACAGTCAAGGGCGTTACACTAAGTGCCATGAAACTGGAACCAACTGTTCAACTGAAAAGACCATAGAACAAAAGATTAATGACGCCATGTCATTATTCGTTAAAAATTTGGAAGATTCATGAGAATAAATCAATGTACCTTCTAACGAAAATATCCGAATAACATATCTAAGGAAGAACCAAACTCTTACTACAACTGTGGAAGACAGGACATGTGAGGACCCGGAATTCCTGAAGCGAATCACCTAACACGGCTCGAGAAAGTAGCTCCAAAGCTCGGGGATTAGCTCAACGGGAAGCCAAGCTGCAAGTAACCGCATCCATCGAAGAGTCGTCACTGGAGGAGTAAAACCCCAGCTCAAAGACTTGATCTTTCACCTCAAAGAAGCTCAACCAAGATTGTCCTAACAAGACCAAAAAAGGAGCTAAAGAGGAGCCAAGGAATTGGACAAACTTATTATGCAAGAAGTGACCATTGAGATAACCAATGAAAGAGCTAAGGGAAGAGCTAAAGGTTTGAACAAACTTATTATTCATGAGATGACCATTGAGTTAACCAAGGAAGGAGCTAAAGGTTTGGACCAATTTAATTTGCAAGAATGGACCCTTTAGTAAACCAAGGTGACCTTTGATGCTTGGGATAACCTTGACCACAATTATTAATTGCTTGGGCAACAAGGTGGACGTCCAAAAAAGTCAAGAAATCAAGGAAGTACAGCCCAAGTTCGATCGAAGTATCGCCAAGAAGCAAGCACTCGAATCCTATCTTTAGAACTAATAGTAAGTTGGTTTTTGTTACGTAATTTATTGTATTTTGAACTTTGAATATAAATATCATGACATGCATGTGTATGTCCTTATTTTCGAAAATATCAGTCTTTTCTTTTAAAATTTCGATCGATGATATGCTCTATCTGTTCTTCGAAATTCTTTGCTTCCGCTGTATCCGTCTGAATTTATGATGAGTTTTTTTCGATAAAAGTCTGAATTCTGTGTTGCACTGTTACAAATTGATTTGAAATGTGACGAAAATTGTAATTCTATCTGGCCCCATTGTTTGGTATAAAACCATGTTCTGTCTTGGTGGGTATAAAACCATGTTCTGTCTGGCCCCATCGGTAGATATAAAACCGTGTTCTGGCCTCACCCCTTAGAGAACTAACATATTGGGGAAAATTTTAACATGGAAATGAGATGAGTAACAGTGTTCTGTATGTTTTTGAATTGTTCTGAAATGATCTGATTTGCCTATGAACTACTCTAAATCATCTGATAACCTCTGTCTCATATTCGATTCGTTTATGTTATGATAAGTTAAAAATAATACGATTTGAAAGATTGTTAAATAAATGCTTTAAAGATTAAGTTCTATATGTATCATTGGAAATCGATCGACCCCCACTTGCTGAGTGTTTCCCAAAACACTCACCCCTTACAAATTTCAGATAAAAACGAAGAGCAAATGAATGAGGAGGAGCAAGATGCTTTATGGGGATGGTTTATCGATGATTGAGATGAAGACTCAAGACTTTTACTTTTCTTTTGTTTCCGCTTCCGAAACTCTGATATAATTTCCATTTCATTGTCATTATAAAGACAATATTGATTTTATGAAAAAGACTGGTTTGTTTTGATAAGAAGCTTAATTGTTTTCAAGTAATTGTTAAACAATGCCGGATGTCATCGACGGTTCGGACACGGGGCGTGACATTTAAGTGGTATCAGAGCCGCCAGGTTCATAATCCCGCTGGGATTTAGATAGACAAAATTTGGCAAAAGCCTAATGCATTCTGAAACAAACTTTTATCCTTTCCAAAATTCTTCGAGAAATTCGAATTCTATTACCTTCAATCGTTCTGAAAATTCTTAGTATCGAAAATTCCACGACAACTCTATTTCCATTTTGTGGCTTTCTAACCTTTATGCTTATAGGAAATGGTAGGAAGGCCACCAAGGAACAACCGTAATCCCCACGGAATTAATCAAAACGAGAATAAAAATCCCCAGCCACGACCGAGGGTGAACCTCAGCCAAGAGGACATGATGGCAATTGCTACCATAGTAGCCGCCACATTGCAAGGAATTGTGAACCCTCTTGCCAACGCCATTCAGCCGCCACCGGAACCACAACCACGTGGAATCAAATATCATTATGAATCTCTGAGAAGGAATCGAGTCCCAACTTTTGATGAAAACCCAGATCCAGAAGTCAGTCATAACTGGCTTAAGAATGTTGAATCTCAACTGAATATAATGGAAGTTCCTGAAGAGCTTAAAGTAGAGGTTGTGACCCCGATTCTGGAAGGCGAAGCACGAAAGTGGTGGGAAACTGCGTCGCCATCATTGGCTGAGGCAGAACAGATCACAAGGAAGAATTTAAGAAGAGAATTTTTGAAACAATATTACCCAGCTGAGTTTCGTCTGCAAAAGTTGGGAGAGTTTGAAAACTTCAAACAAACACAAGACATGACAATGAGGGAATACACCTCAAGGTTCAACGATCTGGGAACTTATGTTCCAACGATCATGTCTGATGAAACGTTGAAAATGCATCGTTTTAAAAAGGGACTGAACAGCCTGATTCAATCGGCTTTGGCAGTATTCAAGCCAAACAATTTGCGGATTTGATGGGCGCAGCAATGAGCGCGGAGACGGATATCAAATGCCGCGAAGAAGAGAACAAGAACAGGAGACCATTGGTCAGTCAATCTGCTCAAAATAGTCCCAAATTCAAAAAGCCAAACTATTCAAGTGGCCCTTCAAGAGGAACTTTTAACAGTAATGGAAATACCGAAGGAAAGTTGTACGATACTTGTCGACATAAGCACATTGGGGAATGTTATCGGAAAACAGGTGCTTGTTTCAAATGCGGTAAGGTGGGTCACCGGATTAAGGATTGTCCAGACAATAAAGACAAAGGGACGGGACCCAAAAAACCAAATGAAAACAAGACTAATGCTCGGGAGTATGCAATAACCCAAAAGGAAACTGATAACACCAACGAAGTGGTGGCAGGTACTATTTTACTCAATGAAATGCTTGCATATACTTTGTTTGATTGTCATACCTGTAGTTTGAGATAAAGAATTTGAGGGCCCTATATTGGCCATCTTAATATAGATGCCCGCTTATATAGACACTCTAATATCGCTCAGGCTAGGGTTTCCACTCCACTACGTACCACACCACCGAGCAGATCGCCTGAACAGTACGATACATTTCCATTATGTTACATAGCCCCTTTCATCCAGTGGTTAGGAAATCGTCTTTTCATGGTGCTATGCACTCATTTGTGTCTAGAAGATTTGCTAAGAAGCTTAAACTTGAGCATGAAATTCTTAGTGAACCGTTAAGAGTGGCAACACCTGCGAGCAAAACAATTGAAACCCACAAGGTGTATCGAAACTGTAAAATTTGTATCAGCAAACAAATTTTTGAAGCAGAATTGATTCAACTCAACATGATTGAGTTTGATATCATTCTTGGAATTTATTGGTTAAATAAAAACCATGCCATAGTAGACTAACAAGAGAAAAATGTTAAACTCCAGACTTCAACTAAAGAAGAGATCATATATTAATGAAAATCTAAAGAACAAAAAATCTCTTCTATCTGCCTCACGAGCCTGGAAGGCCATAAAAGGAGGTGGAGAAATTTATCTGGCAGTGATCAATGAGGTCAAAGAAGAAGAAGTCCCAATGTTGGAAGATATTCAAATTGTTCAAGAATTTTCAGATGTTTTTCCCGAGGAGTTACCGGGTGAGATACCCGATAGGGAAGTGGAATTTGAAATCAATTTGGTACCTGGTGCTGCACCAATTTCAAAGGCACCATACCGAATGACTCCAGCTGAACTAAAGGAGTTAAAGGAGAAACTGCAGGAATTACTGGACAAGAAGCAGATCCGCCCTAGTGCATCCTTGTGGGGAGCCCCAGTGCTGTTCGTAAAGAAAAAGGATGGATGCATGAGGCTATGCATTGACTATAGGGAGTTGAACAAGATAATCATAAAGAATAAGTACCCACTCCCGAGAATAGATGATCTTTTCGATCAGCTAAAAGGAGCCAATGTTTTCTCAAAGCTCGATCTAAGATCAAGTTATCATCAGTTAAAGGTCAAAGCAGAGGATATCCCTAAGACGCTTTTAGGACAAGATATGGACATTACGAATTCACGGTAATGCCTTTAGGTCTAACAAATGCTCCTGCAGCATTCATGGACCTTATGAACCGAGTATTCAAACCATATCTCGACAAGTTTGTGGTCGTTTTTATAGATGATATCTCTGTATACTCACCAAGTGAGGAAGAACATAGAGAACATCTGCGTCTCACTTTACAAACTCTGCGAGAAAAGGAACTCTATGCCAAATTCAAGAAGTGTGAATTCTGGCTGAAAAGTGTGGTGTTCCAAGGCCATATAATCTCTGAATTTGGGGTGTCAGTAGACCCTAAGAAAGTAGAGGCAATTAAGGATTGGCCACAAACAAAAACAGTGACTGAAGTAAGAAGTTTTCTAGGTTTAGCAGGCCACTATAGAAAATTTGTAGAAGGATTTTCTTCGATAGCCATTCCTCTCCCCAAACTTACATAGAAAAATTCGAAGTTTATTTGGAATGAAGCATGTTAGAGAAGTTTTGAAACCCTTAAAACCAAGCTCGCATCTGCACCAGTACTAAGTCTTCCCGAGGATGGTAAGAATTTCACTATATACAGTGATGTTTCAAAGGGAGAATTAGGGTGTGTACTTATGCAAGATGGTCAGGTAATTGCTTATACCTCACGAAAAGTAAAACTGTATGAGCAGAATTACCCTACTCATGACCTTGAGTTAGCCGCAGTAGTATTTGCGCTCAAAATTTGGAGACACTAACTTTATGGAGTAAAATGCAAAGTGTTTACTGATCACCAGAGCCTCATGTAAATTTTCACCCAAAAGGAATTAAACATGAGGCAAAGGAGGTGGATGGAACTGCTAAAGGATTATGATTTGTCAATCAATTACCATCCGGGTAAGGCAAGTAAGGTGGCAGATGCGTTGAGCCGAAGGAACCTTGGGAAAGTGAACTTATCTTCACTATCAGTGCAACCAGGCCTCCGAGAGACCATCAAATTGAAGCAAAGTCAAAATTCCTCTATCCTCAAAATTAAAGAGCAAATTCAAGAAGGAAAGATTCCAGAATTTCAAATTGATGAAAATGGCATACTTTGGATGAAATGACGGTTGTATGTGCCAGACATCGATGGGATTCATGAAGAAGTAATGGCAGAGGCACATAAATCAAGATTTTCAGTACATCAGTGAAGCACCAAAATGTACCGAGATCTGAAAAATAATTACTGGTGGAATGTTATGAAGAAAGACGTGGCTGTCTTTGTTTCCAAGTGCCTAACCTGTCAACAAGTCCAGGTAGAACATCAACGGCCAGGAGGACTTCTACAGCCATTGGAAATATCGGAGTGAAAGTGGAATAACATCTCCAAGGATTTCGTAGTAGGGCTACCAAAATCAAGGCAAGGGCACGATGGGATCTGGGTAATCATTGATAGATTGACCAAGTCTGCACATTTCTTGCAGGTGCGGATGAATTACAACTTGGATAAACTAGCCACCTTTTATACGGACAACATAGTGAGACTACACGGAATCCCAGTGAGTATACTATCTGACAGAGATCCAAGATTCGTATCGAGAGTTTGGAAAAGCTTTCAAAAGGCTATGGGAACAAAAGTCACTCTCAACACGGCCTATCATCCTCAGACTGATGGCCAAACTGAAAGAACAATTCAAACCATTGAGAACATGTTGAGGGAATGCGCTGGATTTTCATGGGAATTGGAGTGAGCAATTACCGTTGATAGAATTTTCTTATAATAAGAGTTACCACAGCAGAATTGAAATGGCTCCGTATGAGGCTTTGTATGGCCGAAAGTGTAGGTCGCCTCTATAATGGGATGAAGTCGGAGAAAAGGCTGTTACTGGACCAGAGCTTGTTCAAATAACCATTGAAAAAGTCGCCGTAATCAAAGAAAGACTCAAGACAGCTCAAGATAGACAAAAGAGCTGGGCAGATTTGAAAAGAAGACCGATGGAATTGGAGGTTGGTGAAGAAGCCTATGTCAAGGTCCCTCCTATGAAAGGAGTGGTTCGGTTCAGTAAATCTGGAAAGTTAAATCCAAGGTATGTGGGACCATTCGAGATACTAGAGAAAGTGGGAACCTTAGCCTACTGACTGGCTTTGCCACCTGATATGTCCCGGATACGTAACGTTTTCCACATCTCACAACTGAGGAAATATGTCCCAGACCCGAGCCATGTACTCAAAGTTTCACCGCCCATGATTGAAGGACATATGAATGAAGAACTCAAATATGAAGAGGTCCCTATTCGAATAGTGGACACAAAAGATCAAGTGTTGAGACACCGGACAATCACCTATGTCAAAATACAGTGGTCAAATCATACTGAAAGGGAAGCAACCTGGGAGCTAGAAGAGAGGATGCGCACGCAATACCCTCATCTATTCAAAAGATCGAGTTGATCCAAGTTTCGAGGATGAAACTTTCAATAAGGAGGGAGAGATATGAGGACCCGGAATTCCTGAAGCAAATCACCTAACACGGCTTGAGGAAGTAGCTCCAAAGCTCGGGAATTAGCTCAACGGGAATCCAAGCTGCAAGTAACCGCATCCATCGAAAAGTCGTCACTAGAGGAGTAAAACCCCAGCTCAAGGACTTGATCTTTCAGCTCAAAGAAGCTCAACCAAGCTTGTCCTAACAAGACCAAAAAGGGAGCTAAAAGAGGAGCCAAGGAATTGGACAAACTTATTATGCAAGAAGTGACCATTGAGATAACCAATGAAGGAGCTAAGGAAAGAGCTAAAGGTTTGAACAAACTTATTATTCAGGAGATGACCATTGAGTTAACCAAGGAAGGAGCTAAAGGTTTGGACCAATTTAATGTCCAAGAATGGACCCTTTAGTAAAACCAAGGTGACCTTTGATGCTTGGGAAAACCTTGACCACAATTATTACTTGCTTGGGCAACAAGGTGGACGTCCAAAATGGGGTAAGGAAGGGCCAATATTCACCTATAAATATCACTCAAGGGCTGAAGGAAAATCGCACCAAAAAGCCACCAAATTTTTGGTTTTCTTCCCTCCACAAAGCATCCAAAATTCGGCCAAGGCAAGGGAGAAAAAGGAAGAAGTTTCGTGTCGTTCGTGTGCTCAAGTAAATACATCGAAGTGCTGCGGAAATAACTCCAAAATATAGTAAAGAAATTGAGGAAGTACAGCCCAAGTTCGATCGAAGTATCGCCAAGAAGCAAGCGCTCGAATCCTATCTTTCGAACTAATAGTAAGTGGGTTTTTGTTACGTAATTTATTGTATTTTGAACTTTGTATATAAATATCATGACATACATGTGTATGTCCTTATTTTCGAAAATATCAGTCTTTTCTTTTAAAATTTCGAACGATGATATGCTCTATCTGTTCTTCAAAATTGTTTGCTTCCGCTGTATCCGTCAAAATTTATGATGATTTCTATTCAATAAAAGTTTGAATTCTCTGTTGCACTATTACAAATTGATTTGAACTGAGACGAGAATTGTAATTCTTTCTGGCCCCCATTGGTGGATATAAAACCATGTTTATCTGGCCCCCATTGGTGGGTACAAACCATGTTCTGTCTGGCCCCCATCGGTGGGTATAAAACCGTGTTCTGGCCTCACCCTTAGAGGACTAACATATTGGGGACAATTTGACCATGGAAATAAGATGAGTAACAGTGTTTTGTTTGTTTTTGAATTGTCTTGAAATGATCTGATTTGCTTTTGAACTGCTCTAAATCATTTGATAACCTCTGTCTCATATTCTATCGTTTTTGTTATGATAAGTTAAAAATAATACGATTTGAAAGATTGTTCAATAAATGCTTTAAAGATTAACTTCTATATGTATCGTTGAAAATCGATCGACCCCCATTTGCTGAGTGTTGGCTGAGTTTTTCCCAAAACTCTCACCCCTTACAAATTTCAGATAAAAACGAAAAGCAAATGAATGAGGAGCAAGATGCTTTCTGGGATGGTGAATCGATGATTGAGATCAAGACTCAAGACTTTTACTTTTATTTTGTTTCCGCTTCCGAAACTCTGATGTAATTTCCATTTCATTGTCATTATAAAGACAATATTGATTTTATGAAAAAGACTAGTTGTTTTGATACGAGGCTTAATTGTTTTCAAGTAATTGTTAAACAATTCCGGATGTCATCGACGCTTTTGACACGGGGCGTGATAGGACACTTCATCGCTGAATGTCCTAAATCAAAGAAGGACAGTCGATATTCAACTGAGAAAGGAAAAAAGTCAGTTGAGCACCGAAGAAGAGATAAGAATGATAAAAGATAATAAAAGAAGAAACATGAAGTTTTGTTGGTAAGTCAAAGTGGGTAGAGACTGATACTGATGAGTCAGATTCTGAGAGCTCAAGCAACTTAAGCGATGAAGATGAAGCAAAGTGCTTAATGGCCAATGAGGCAGAATTGGAATCAAGCAGTGAACATGTATTTGATTTCAATTCAACCGATTTTTCATGAGAAGAATTCATTTCCACATTGCATGACATGGTTAATGAGTATCATAAGCTTGCTCTTTCATTTGAGAAAGTCAAAGCTAAGAAAACTGATCACAAAGACAACAAAACTGAAACTGATGAATCAGTTCATCAGTTGAGTCTAAGAATGGAGATTGCTGAGCAAAAGGATGAAATGATTGAGAATCAATCTTTAATTCAGCAGTTAAAACTTGAAATCTCAAGACAAACTGATCTGATTAAAGCTTGGAACAAGTCATCAGTCACGCTGACTGAGATGCAAGATTTACAAAAATCAATTACTGATAAAACTTGTTTGGATTCAATAGCCACATTCAATCATCTGCAAATGATACTATGCAAAAGTTGATTGAGTGCAAAGGGAAATATATTAACTTTTTAAAGTCAATTATTGTACATGAATTTTCAGAACCAAGTAAACTTACTGAGAAAAAAATTGAAAACACGAACAAGGCTAAAAGATATGGAATTTGATACAGTCCTACGAGTTCAACGAATTCGAGAAGCTGGTCACCTAAACGGTTCAACTATAAAAATCAGAACTCTAAGAATAGATACTTCAATTACAATAACTATAAGCCAGTCAAGATGAGACATCAGATGAACAGTCAGTCAAAAAAGGTTAAAAATCATATCGTTTCATCTGCACACCACACATCTAACACACACAAGCCGTGGAAAATTATTTGGAACACAGCGTCTTGAAAGTTAATCAGACTGATCTAAGTTTGGGTTCCAAAAAGACTAATAAGTTTAGGACCCAAATAGATGTGGGTACCAAAATTATTTTTTGTGTATGATTGCAAGTGACATGAACACCAACAAAAGAATCAATATGGTATTTGGACAGTGAATGCTCGCGACATATGACAGGGGATGCAAATTTGCTATCCCAAATGATCAAGTACTCTGGTTCAAACATCAGTTTTGGAGATAACTCAAAAGGTAGAATTGTGGGCAAGGATAAGCTTATCCATGGTAATATTATTATTAATGATGTCTTACTCGTTGACAATCTGAAGTATAATTTAATCAGCATCAGTCAGTTAAGAGATAAAATTTTTTCAGTTCAGTTCAACAAGTACACCTGCACAGTTAAAAACTCAACTAATGACATCATCATAACTGGTGATCGATGTGGTAATACATATAAAGTAAGTTGGACAAATCAACCTAATGCACCAATTTGCTTTGTAGCTTCTAAATCTTCTAAAAATTGATTGTGGCATAAGAGGTTGAAGCACTTGAATTTCAAATCTATCGCTCATCTGAGTAATCACGATCTTGTAACTGGTCTGCCTGAAATTGATTTATAAAAAGATAAAATTTGTTCAGCATGTCAGTTTGGTAAACAAGTAAGAAATTTTTTCATGAACAAGGATAGTAAATCTTCATCCAGATGTTTAAAATTATTGCATATGGATCTTTTTGGTCCTATACCAGTCATGATTTTAGTGAGAATGAAATATACCTTGGTAATTGTTGACGTTTTTTTCAATATTTACTTGGGTTATTTTTCTCAAATCAAAAGATAAAAATTGCTGCACAACTGATTAAGATTTTCAAAATATTATTAAATGAAAATTCAGTTTGAATTGATAGAATAAGGTCTTATCGAGGGACTTAATTTTCAATAAAAATCGTTCTGAATTTTTAGAAAATACTGGAATAAACCAAGAGTTCTCATCAGCTAGAAAGCGCAGCAACAATGTTGCTGAAAGAAGAAATCGGACTCTTAAAGAAACATCTAGAACAATGTTTGCTGATTCCGGTATATCTCAGAGATTTTGGGCAGAAGCAGTAAACACTGCATGTTATACTCAGAACAGATCAATTATTAATAAAAATCATTTGAAAACACCGTATGAGATCTGGCATGGAAAGTGTGGTGACCTACTTCAAAATATATGGCTGTAGATGTTTTATACATAATAATGAAAAAAATTATCTAAAAACATTCGATGCTAAATCTGCTAAAGGAATATTTCTGGTTTATTCATCAGTTAGCAAGGCTTATAGAGTGTTTATTAAATGCACTTAAATGTAGACGATTCAATTTATGTTGTATTTGATGAATCTGCACTAACTGATAAGCCAATTGATCCTGTTGAGCTAACTGATCTCTTTACAGAAATCAATTTGGAGGATAATAGTGAAGAAGGGTTCACACTAATCGAAACATCCTTCAAACACCAAAACTAGAAATATTGGATAAAATTGTTGAACATGAAGCTGTTCCTAACAATCAGTTAGTATAAAAACATGATGATATTCAAATACTAATTGAAGCTGTTGCAACTGAAATTGAAGAAAATGTTCAGTTACGAATTGAACCAGTTGCTCAAATTGATCCAAACTAAAGATGGAAGAAATCACATCCACAAGAAATTGTAGTAGATAATCCATCTGATCCGATAAGAACAAGAAATCAAATGTTCAATATATTTGTACACGCACCATTTGTTTCTCAATTTGAACCAAAGAAAACTAATGAAGTTCTAAATGATCCTAATTGGATAAATGCTATGCTAGAAGAGCTGAATCAGTTTACCCATAACAATGTCTGGGCTTTAGTTCCAAGACCACTTTCAAAATCTTTTATAGGTACAAAATGGGTCTACATGAACAAACTGAACGAAGATGGTTCAGTTGTGCGCAACAAAGCTAGATTGGTAGCAAAAGGATATAGGCAAGAAGAAGGAATTGATTATGATGAGACATATGCACCAGTTGCACTACTGGAAGCAATAAGAATTTTGCTTGCCTATACCTCCTTCAAAAATTTCAAAGCATACCAGATGGATGTCAAAAGTGCATTCCTAAATGGTCAGCTACAAGAAGAAGTCTATGTTGAAAAACCACCAGGTTATGTAAATCACTCTTTTCCTTATCATGTTTATCATTTGAACAAAGCATTGCATGGTCTCAAACAATCTCTCAGAGCTTGGTATGAGACATTATCAAAATTTTTAAGTGATCATGACTTTACTGTTGGAACAGTTGATAAACTTTGTTCAAATTTATTAAGGAAAGTCATATTTTACTCGTGCAAATTTATGTTGATGATATTATTTTTGGTCAACTAATCCCAAATGTGCGAAAGTTTTGCTAACTATTGTAGGATAAATTCGAGATGAGCATGATTGGTGACTGACATTCTTTCTTGGTCTGCAAGTGAAGCAACTAGAAACTGGTACATTTATTAGTCATACTAAATATACGAAGGAACTGCTGAAGAAATTTGGCATGGAAACATGTTTAGCTGCACATACTCCCATGAGTTCATCAATCAAATTAGATAAATATGAAGGGAGAATATCAGTTGAGAATGCACTTTATAGAGGTTTAATAGGTTCTTTAATTTACCTAAATGCTAGATGTCCTGATATTATGTTTGCTATTTGCATGTGTGATAGATTTCATGCTGGTCCTAAACAATTGCATTATTCAGCTGCCAAATGCATATTCAAATATCTTAAAGCCACACAAAATGTGAGCTTATGGTATGCTAAGGACTCATCTTTCAATTCAGTTGGCTATTCAGATGCAGATTATACAGGATGTAAACTTGATCGTAAAATCACAAGTGGATCATGTCAGTTTCTTAGAGACAGACTGATTTCTTGGTTTAGCAAGAAGTAAATATCCATAGAAACTTCAACAACTGAAGAAGAATATCTAGCTGCTGGAAGTTTATGTGCTAAACTGCTTTGGATTCAGCAACTACTAAAAGATTATGGAGTCGTTGCAGAAGAATAACCAATCTTCTGTGACAATACAAGCACCATTGCGATTACATATAATCCAGTTATTCACTCCAGCACTAAAGATATTGATGTCAAACATTACTTAATCAGAGATCATGCTCTCAAGAAGGAAATCATACTGGAGTACATCTTAACTGAACAAAAAGCAGCTTACATATTCAGTAAGCCATTACCCGAGACTAAGTTTTCTTACTTTCACAACATTCTTGGCTTAATTGATTTATCTTAATCTTGTTAACATTGTTAAATGATAGTTTATTGTCAAGTTTGAATGCAAGAAACAAAGCAGTACAACAATAAATAGAAATGGACAAAATATATATGTTATTATAAAAACGAGTTGCTATTACATTGTTGAGTTCCCTATCTACTGCATTCTACTATATGGACATCCAACTGGATATCCCTTCAGAGGAGGTTCTCCTGAAGCTTTCTGAGAAGACAATCCTTCCCAAAACACTCTGCTCCTTGTTGAGCATCAGGATGTAGATTCCTTCATCTGTGAAGAGGTCTGAAGTATGAGAGACGGAGAGGCGCCGCTTATACTTGATGTTAGTTTCCACTTGTTCACTCGTGGTAACTAGTCCCTCCTTTCGGATGGACTGCAGCTCCTGGATCTTTGTCCAAGTGGACATTGTCTTTTCAAAAACGAAGTCTTCAATCTCTTTCTTCCAAGCTGCCTCGAATGACAGCCTCCTCTTCTATGCAATATCGGGTGCTTGGTACTGATAGCATTGTCCATTTGTTCTTGATTTTTATTATCTGCTGAATTACTCAAGTGATTTTTTTTCTAAATAGGTTGTTCTTATTTATAGACTACAACCAATATAAAGAGGGCAACTACTATTTTCTAGAAGAAGAATATGAAGAAACTTCTGTCAACAAACAACGATTCATCTTCCAATGAAAAGATTATTTAATATATAAAGCACACATTTAGGGTGAATATTGAATTAAAGTCGATTAACTGATAAGACAACTATCAATTGGTCTTAAACTGAACTGATTTAGTTTCCAACTTATCATTCAGTTCTCGACCTAACTGATTTATCACATATGTTAATTTATTATCGATTCAGTTGAAGTTACATAATAAATATTGCGACTTTCAACAAAAAATTATTTTCAATATATATATGAAGTACATGTATTTTTACTGAAATACATCTCGGAGAACCACGTGTACCAAAATTTGAACAGCACAAACATAAACAATAGTGTTGCCTCCATTCAGTTCTCTTTACGTTACTCTCTCTCGCCTCAAGCTTCCGAACTTTCAAACTCTCAGAGCAATCTTTTTGCAGGATAATCGACAGAAAGGCAAGACAAATCCCAACTTTCTTCTCAATGCTAAGGCTATTGACTTTGATTAAGTCCTCTCTGTCTCCAATGAGGATGTAAGAAGTGTATTTCAAAAGTTGGATTTTGCAGGATTGAGGAAATTCTTAGGGTTGGCGACCCAAGTAAATTATCCTAAAGAAATCCAAGAGATTTATGCCAACAGAACTATTTTTGATGACGAAAAGATTGCCATGACCGTCAAAAATAAGTCAATGATAGTGGATGAAGACTATTTCAGCAATCTGTTTCTACTGCCAATTGATGGCTTATCTCACTTCTTTGAGATAAATCTATCTGACATTGAGGAGATGCAGACTCTCTTTTCTGCTGATGGGAGAAAGATTAATGTGTCTGATCCCAAAAAAGAGCTGAAGCCAGAGATACAACTGCTAGCAGATATCGTCGCTAAGGGTGTACTAGCCAAGGCAGGCTCATTTGCTGCCCTTACCCATTAGAAATTTCAAATTATGACAACAATAATGACCTGAAGAAGATTGAACTGGTCTACCATCATTTGCAACATTTTGAAAAATATGGTTCAATCTTCGAAGCAGTCGAATGGTTACGCTCTGCCGCTTAGCAATTTGCTGCAAAATTCTTGTCTGTTGGATGACTCAATTGAGAATTCATACAAGTTCAAGGTGTTCAACGCCAAAAATTTTGAGCTGCCGAAGATAAAAGCTGGACATTTCACCAGAGAAGTTCATCAAAATCAAAAAGGAGATTGGGATGACGGCAGCTCCCAAATCCGTAAAGAAGGCCAGAACCAAGGATTTGGTGAAGAAACTGATAAAGAAAATTTATTGTTAGTGATAGTGAATCGGAGAAAACACCATCTCCAAAAATTATGAAGAAGCCAAGGCCTAAGAAGACCAAATCAGTTGTTGCTGCAGTCATTCTAGCTGAAAGGCTAATGCCAATTGGGGCTGAACCACCCCTAATTTCTATACCTATTCGGGCAGTTCAAGTTGTGCAATCCACTAAAGAGAATCAGCATGAGAAACCAACTGATCTTCCAATGATGAAAGTCATCGAATCTGGTGAAAAACTCAACATGTTGGAGTTCGAGCACCATTTATCACTTTCACTAGGACAACTGTACTGCTATTTGCTTGACGTAAAGGCGTGGTGATACGTGACAAGGTGGATTCGACTACCTCTAGGCTGAGTATCTTTCATGCCCTAACTGATCCGAAAGGCAAGGGCAAGATGATTGAAGAGCACAGACCAATTAACTCGATTCAGACTCATATTGATCTCATTTGGAATGGAATAAATGTGTTTGCTGAATCGCAGTTGGAACATTTTGATGATTTGAACAGATTTCGGACTGAAGTGTTTGCCAGACGATGAAGAATAAATCAGTCTTGAATGAATTCATCGTTTGGAAACAATGGTCCCGAAGACAGTAAAAGCTGTCACTATTGCTTAGGCACTGGAGAAAAGACCTTATTCTTTGATCTGATGTGTGTGAAGAAGCTGGCTGAATCAATAGCTCAGCTGAAATCAAATTATAATTCGATTAGTCCAACAGCTTAAAACTGAAAGATCAGTTTTCCAGTAGCTGGACTCAGATCTCTTATCCTTGAAAATGTCCATCAAAGCATGGGAAATGGATCAAAAATTGTATATACCAGTTGATTCCCAAAGCCCAACATCAGTGGAGCAGGCTCAGACATCTGGAGTTCCATCAGAGACATCCAAGGAAGCAGTTGCTGAACAGATCTCTGAGCTAGTGATTGAGTCTATCCCTTAAGGTGATCAACCATCGTCATCCCCTGCTCCTCCAAAATCTCCTACAGTTAGTCCTCAACTGTACACTGATGCTGAGTTTTCACTGGCCTATGTCGATGAAGTTATTCAATCAGTTGCCACTGACATACAGCTGAATTTTGAAACTGATCAACCAACTGAGACAGTTGAAGACCAGAGATTATTAGAAAAACTAGCCTCAGAGGCTATGTTGGAAAATATTGATGAAATGGCTCATTCAATTACCATGACTAACCAACAAAATAAAGATGAAACGGCCCAGTTTCACTCCGAACCAGAAGATTATTTACAAGTACCTGATGTGTCATCCAGCTCCACTGGTGCTCAGCCTTATACCTCAGTTCAAGAATCTCAAACGGAAGCAGTTGAAGAAATTGCAACATAACAAAATCAGACGGAGACTGAATTACAAAAATTATCCATGGTCTTTTCAGTGAAGAAGGTAAGGGCAAAGCTCCAGCTACATACCTTATCTCCTGAAATACCTATAGCTATAGCTACTGAAATACCTATAGCTACTGACCTTATGCTTGAATAAATTCAATCAGGTTTGCACAATGTAATGCCGAGATTTTATTATGTTAATTCGAGATTATTAATTGATAAATTGATGTGATATAGAAGGACCACTCCGAGACAAGAATTGGTAAAGCATGAGAATTGGTGAGTATTATTCCAGCAGACTTCGCGCACATGCGCGGCAGAGAGTCGCGCATATGCGCGAGTAGCAAATGCCGAGGCAGAAGACTTCGGGCATATGCGCGAGACTAGGCGCACATATGCGCAAGCATGTGAAATGAAGGAGTGCCGAGACAGTAGGTCTCGTGCATATGCGCGAGCAAGATGTTTGTACATGCGCAGAGATAGTAGGTCTCGCGCATATGCGCCGACATGGGACGCGCATATGTGCGAGATTGTGAATTCTCTTGTGCGGAGACAGAGAGTCTCGCGCATATGCGCCAGTGATGGTCGCGTATATGGGCAGACGTGAAGGTGTAGATTGAGCCACATGTATTTTCCATGCAATTAAATATGTATTCCTTCAGAATTCAGACTTTCAGCAGCTAAAAATCGAGGGGAATCCATAGAAGTCTTTCAAGTTTTTCATTTGAATCATAGATTTGTGATTTGCGCAAGATCCGGCCGTTAGAATTTCAATTCCGAGTTTGGTACTGTGTTTCTCTCGTCAAAGACTCCGAAAGAACGTAAGTTTTACTACTTTCTTTTATGGTTTGGAAATATATTGTTGGGGGAATCATAATTTTATCTATATTGGGTGTTCCTGAAATTGTGGTAATCGTATAATCGACATCGGATTGAAAAACGGATACCGTATGAAAATTGTTATCATTTTTCATATTAGATTTGATTGAGAATATACAGATTTGTTAGTGAACTTGTGTTTGTTGATTGATTATGAGTTGTGATTGGTGTCTATTGATATTGAGTTGCCGGATATATCGAGATTGCACCGTTATGCCGTCGACATTGAACCAGGTTGAGTATTAATCAAATTACTCAAGTCTTTCTTTAATAGAAAGGTGATATTGTATATTTCGAACATCATTGCCAGATTGAGTGTTGACTTTCGAATTCAAGACTTCGACTTCGTCAGATCGACAAAAGAATGGTATAAATCAATGTTAAACCGGGAAGATACGACTCGAGTCAGAGATAGCTTGAGTTTTCCAAAACCACATACTTTATTGTAATTGCTTTGATGTATTTGCATTCTTGAGATTGATATGCTTAGTCTATTGAATTATAGCAAAGCATGCATAGAGTCTTTGGCAGATGTGCCATGTCTTTGACAGAGGTGCCAAGTCACTGGACATTTGGTTTATATCGATGTGCTTAGGTGTAGATCGACTCCTATTGTAGAGATTCGATATAGGAGGCCAAAGTCTTAGAATAAGAATGTACAACCATCTAGCTGGGAAGAGTAGGTGGGAGACTGTTGCGTTCTTATTGGAACCGGGATCCCTAGATAAGAGTCGAGTCAAAATTAAGAGTTTGATTTATAGTTTTGTATTTCTTTATGTTTCGTAGATAACGATACATATTTTTTACAAATGTTATATGCTTTTATATATATTGTATGAAATGTATGTATACATTGTTTATACTGGGAATATATTTCTCACCGGAGTTATCCGGCTGTTGTTGTGTTTGTATGTGTGCATGACAACAGGTGGGACATGATCAAGGTCGAGAAGAGGATGATCGATCGAGATTAGAGGGAGATCCGGGCCTAGATGTAGAACTGATTTCAACACTTGATATGTAGTGAATGAACACTAATATGTTAGGATTGTATTTTGTACAAGACTTGTACTTTTGGATCTGGATGTAGACATTAAACTTGATCTTGTATTTGAATGAGATGAGACCTAACTTACTATAGACTTTGCACACTTGTTTATAAGGTGTTCAATAATTTAAAAAAAATTTTGCGACCCAATTTATTTAATTGATCCATTTAATCCTAATGCTGATTGAAAAGAATGAGTTAGCGTCCGAGTCCCCACAAAAGGTGGTATCAGAGCTGTAGTTGTATGTTCCTTAGACTGAGATAGAAGCGAGTGAGCGGGGTATATTGATTTTTCTTTCCTCTTTTTGATGATGCTAGCATGACAGCATGTTTTATTGCTTTGAAAACATGTTTACCTGATTATCTGATTTGATTGGAAATATGTATTATTGGAAGAATGAATCAGAACCGATTCTTGATCAGAGGTATGATGATCAGAGGAGGACTGAAACAGATCTGTTATATTGGGTTTGTAGAACCCGATAAATCAGACTACGTATAAGCCATGCATAATTTCTAGTATTTAAATTAAAAATGATTTCTTTATTATTTAAAGCATTTTTTTAAAGTTGTTAGTCATGCTTATTTATTTTAAATCGCATAAGTTTAGTTTTATCTTTTCAGTTAAATAAGTGAGGCCGGACTGGAGTTGGAGTAAAGAGATAAATTTTAATATTTAGAAAATATTCCTAGAATTTATTTAAGTTAAATAATAAGTGAATTTAATGTAAAAGAATGTTTAAGGAATTATCTAAATAAGTTGAGATAAGTAGTAAGTAAAGTTCAAAAATTAATTCCTTAATTCCCTAAAATATTTAATGGGTAGATAAAATACTAGAGATTTAAATAAAACAAAATTTAAGAAATATTTCTCCTCATTTTTTATTGTAAATTTCGGCCATATGTCTTTAAGGGATTTAAATATTATCAACTCTCCATTTTAATATCTTTCCTTCATCCTTTCTTGGCCTAGTTAATCCTTCAATTTTAAATCATCAATAATCTTTAATTAAAAATCCTTACCATTTTATTTGAAAGATAAAAATCGGTCCCCTCCCTCTTTTCTAGATTTAAATTGGGTTGACAATTCTTCTCCTTGTTATCTTTCCTTAATTTTTTTCTAGGTAGCAATATTTCCCCACTTTTAAATTACCATTAATCTTTAATAATAGAAAAATTAAGCAATATTCCCCCCATCTTCTTTGAGTTAAATTTCGGCCCCCTCCTCATCTAGATTCAAGATATTTGACAACTCATACCTTGATTCATTTCCTCATTCTTTGCTTGGTAGATAATTCCCTTCTTTTTTTTTTATCTCCACTAATTAGCAATTAAGATATTCTCCCATGATTTGGTAGATGAAATAATCGGCCATCACCTTCAAAACTATCCCTCAAAAGATCCCTTGATATCAAATAAGATCACAACCATTCCTTATCTCACAAACTAGTAGATAGAAAGAATATTTTCTTCCTTTATCTTGCCATCTTCCCTATTTTTCCTAGCCATTCTCCCTACCTCATTTTCAAAATTTCAGAAGAAAAATAGAGAGAAAAATCGTGAGATTCAGTGAGGAATTAGGGAGAAAAATCGAGTAGAAGAAAAGAAAAGTGAAGCACTCCGTCTCCTCCGCGCCGCGTCGTTGCGTTTCTTTTGTTTTCGTCAAAACAAAACCAAGGCATGTTATATTTCTTTCACTCCTCAATCAAGCCATAGTAGTATATTTTAAAAACATCATACTCATGAATTTTATTGCATAAAAACCGAAACACATGGTTATATTTTCGAAAAATGCATGTGCAGATTTTCTGGTTTCTTTCCTTGCTTCACGGTTTGGCTGAGTTTGGTTGTTTCAGGTGTTGGCTCGATTCCACGAGCTCGTGCTGCATCTAGACATGTACTAGGACATGTTAGGGTCATGTAAGAACGTTGGTTCCAGCCCCATACATGCTGGAAATCTAGAAACACAGCAACTCTTCCGCAGAACCATTTTTTAGTCTCGATTTCTAATGTTGCTGTCAAGGGATAAAGTTCCTGATCTTGGCTGCCCTAGGGGCCTATAGCCATGGTTAGAACGCCTCCCTATCATGTCTAAGATGGACCAAGTCGCCGTTTTGTGAAAGGGATCGGTTACGGTGACCGGAAGCGAACGGAAGTTTAAAAATCGAAATTTTGCTTGGAATTTTCGGCCCCCCACATTTTGTGTAGCAAATACAAAAGCAAACATGTCATACATAGGGTGTTTGAGAGATATACCTATCAATCTTTAAAAGATTGATTGTGGCTCCAACTTTGTTGTTAAACAACAAAGCTCTTGAATGGCAACAAGATCTACAAGCTTCTCCTTGAGCACACCTTGCTCAAAATTAGGCCCACCACTTGCTAAGGAGATCCCCTCTTGTTTTCACTAGAAAAACAAAAGGATTTTCAAAGAGAAATGTGTATTTTTCTTCAACAATTGAAGAGCAAATGGAGAGAAAAATTTTGAGAGAATTTCCCAAAATTTCGGCCAAGAGAGATGCTAGAATGGGAGTGAATGTGTGTCTTGGTGTTGCAAAAAGCAAAAAGCAAAAGTTGCATGCCATGCAATATTTTATTCAAAAGTATTCACAACTCTTCACCTCCAAGCATGCAAACCCTAGTGGGCTTGTAATATTTACAAAGGGCCCATGGACTTTTTAATTGTCTCAAACATATTTGAGCCCAATTAGACTTTACTTGATTTTACTCAAGCCCACTAGTTAAATAATTATTTCCAATTGGGCTCTAAAGGCCCAATGTTATTTAATTAATTCAACACTTGAATTAATTTAATTATTTGGACTCTACTAGGCCCAATAGTGTTTAATTATTCAACATTGAATTAATTTAATTTAGTCCATAATAATGTTTATGAAATCACAATTTTCAAATACATTATTCACTTGGCCTACTTTTAATTTAGGAACACATTCATAAATTAAAAGTTACATTTCTCTCATAGAAGTCATACTTCTATTTTTCTTTACGCTTATAAACTCATTTATAAGTCCGTTCAACACATTGAACTATTTTACTTCTCAACGGATCTAGAAAGTAGCATTGTGTGGCCCTCATTCATTGATAAAACTAGCCGTGGGTTCACATCTCCATGTGATTCGGACTAAACATGTCCTTATATGAGCATACCCCAATGCTCTCTTACTTATCAACTCCTTGATAACAAGAATGTCAGAACTCAAGTCTGATAGTACCCAACCAATCATGTTAAACGCCTAGCAGCATCGCTTGCATGATTCCCTGGGTATCAAATGATAGTGCCTGCAAGAACCATTCAATTATGTTAGCATACAGTACGGTCCTTCAACTCATATATCCCGACCGATTCGACAACCATTGTTTATCCAGAGTTGTCAATGAATCGATACTATGTGTCATGTCGTAGTTGCATCGATGGTGTAATCTATGAAACCCTTTTCATAATTACCACCATACTTTGATCAGAAATTTCAACCTACATACACATGATAACACATAGGATATCCATACCCGAGGGTAAGCGGTGAATCCCCGACGACAATGCATCGACTCCTATATGTTTCGACAGAACACCCAACCTTGCCACCTGATGACCCCATGAGTCGGTAAACAAGTCAAAGTGTAATTCTAGCACATAGAGTCTCAATGTTGTCCCGGGTCATAGGACTAATGGTGTACAACCATAAACTAGGACTTTTCCACTCGATAAGTGAGAACCACTTGGAAAGTTTTTATGGAGGGTTGTTCAGTGCACTCTACAAGGAGCACCTATCTGCATGTTCGGACATCACAATGTCCCCTACCAATGAAACATGGTACTCACATCGTAGATACTAGTCTCGAACTCGAGCGGCCTATATCCTTCTTAGTGGCGGCTGAATCGACTAAGAACCGTTTAGAATATACAGTATTCCAAATATGAGTTTCATGATACTCATCATATGAGCATCTCATATTCTTTCTACTATTTGTATATTCAAGGGCTTTATCTACGCAACTAGCATGGGTATACAGATAAAGAAGTGCCAAAACGATAAATTCAAATATTATAAAATAAAGACTGTTTATACATAGAGTTTAAT